>NC_085869.1:36767995-36772995 GCF_034702125.1 Engraulis encrasicolus
GGCGTGCATTTCTCGACTAACTATATGAGCTACTTTGTTGTTTCCAATGCAATATCCCATTGGCAACTACCACAATTTACTACGGCTGTTACTACTAACTGGCTAACAACTACACTATGCCCATTTGCACCCGGTGTATTCGATTATTAATTACACTCAGAACTAGTGATTGGATACTCTTTTGTGAAATCCGTGAAAACAAAATGAGCGTTACTTGTCCTAGCAAGGCTAGAACACTTCACATTGAGAAATACCCAAAGTGTTAACACTTCTTTTGGTCTGTTCTCTCAGTTGTCAGGCAGTTCCTTCTGTTCTCCAGCCAGCTGGCGGTGAGAGGGATTCCCTTCAACCTGTCTGCGCAGGAGGACGTCATCCTGCCCATCACTAGCACCCCCTCCTACTTCGTGGGCGTGGACTTCAGTGCCCAGGATGACGCCATCTTTTTCTCGGACACTGCCAAAGACATGATTTACAAGCAAAACGTGGACGGGACTGGTGAGAGAGTAGCTTTCCCCCTTTTTTTCTATGCCCGCCTTCACTCTCTTTCTCACTTTCTCACTTTCTCTCTTTCTCTCTCTCTCTCTCTCTATCTATCTATCTATCTATCTATCTATCTATCTATCTATCTATCTATCTATCTATCTATCTATCTATCTATCTATCTATCTACAGTAACTATCTATTTCTGTATATCTCTGTCGATCGTTCTAGCTCTCTCTCTCCCTGTTTCTCTCTCCCTGTTTCTCTCTCTCTCTCTCTCTCTCTCTCTCTTTCCATCTCTCTCTCTCTTTCTCTCTCTCTCTCTCTCTCTCTCTCTCTCTCTCTCTCTCTCTCTCTCTCTCTCTCCTCAAAAAGCCCCAGCAGTTGAATCACCTTCCAACCTGCTGCTGTATTCCCAAAACAACAAGGCCTTCAATGAAACGCCCAGGTCCAGTTCAGCCACCTCTTTAGCTACTTTAGCTCGCACTGAAAATAGCATCAACAACAGCCCCGACTTTTGCTATATAAGCTCATTGAGCGGTCTGGCAGCACTGTGTGTGTGTGTGTGTGTGTGTGTGTGTGTGTGTGTGTGTGTGTGTGTGTGTGTGTGTGTGTGTGTGTGTGTGTGTGTGTGTGTGTGTGTGTGTTTGCCCGTGTGTGTGTGTGTGTGTGTGTGTGTGTGTGTGTGTGTGTGTGTGTGTGTGTGTGTGTGTGTGTGTGTGTGTGTGTGTGCCCGTGTGTGTGTGCTCGTGCTTGTGTGTGTGTGTGTGTGTGTGTGTGTGTGTGTGTGTGTGTGTGTGTGTCCGCATGTGTGCGTGCATGTGTGTGTGTGTGTGTATGGAGTGAGCGAGGCTGCCACAGCTGAGCTCCAAGCCTGAGCATGTGATCTCCTCCGAGGTCAAAGCCCAGGCCCATGGGAGTGCCTTAGGGTGGCGCAGAGCAAGGGGAACGCAAGGACAGGGAAGGGAAGGAGCAGGGAAGGGAAAGGGAAAGCGGCGAGTCCTGACTGGTAATCTGACATACAGGGCACTTTCCCAGTGGGCCAACAGTCATCAGGGGCCGATGCTGTTTTTTTCCCCTGTACTGAGAGACCGGCCCATTTACAGTAGATGGGTGGCCCATTGGTCCCTCTATCACATAGATACTGCACTGAGCCTATCATAATTCTATTGAACATCAAGGGAGCTGTGTGATAAAACAGACAGTGTAAAACGCAAACTTCATCATGCAAAATAAACACTTAAAAAGACAAAGTAAAGAATTAACGGAACAGATCAGGCAATTTCTCTTCCGTATACGTCATACTGCGCATGTGCAGTGTGCAAAGGGAACGGATCGGGCAGGTGGAACCCGTTGGGCACCGACAGGGCTGGCCTATGCCAAAAAAAAGCCCGGGCCATTATTTGGTCCCAGGCCAGCTCTGGGTAGGGGGTGAGGGAGCAAGGGCTGGAGTTTAAGAAGGGCTGGTGATTACACAGTGCTGGAGTCACCAGTTACTCACAGCACCGGTCTGTCTTATGAACAATGACCCACTAACACAAGACGTTTGTGATAACAGGTAAACGGTAATACACAGTACATTTTTCAGTGTTTATTCAACATTTAGAGAGTTGAAATGAGCACTCTTGCAGTTGGTTATACTCTAAAAGCATTGAAACAACACTAGAAAATGTACCCTGTGGAAACACTGTATGTATTGTGTTGCGTTGGGAGTTGTATACCCAGAGATGTTAACAAGTTTTAGTCAGAGGGATTACTAGCAACTACTGCTGTAGCTACAAAGTCAAGGGAAATAAATGCACCTGCTCTGTGCTTTTTTGTGGGGCGCCTGTTTGTTGGTCCTGCCAGGCTCTTGTCTGATGGAAACCCAGCCCCCTTGTTCTTTGTGTGTGAAAGGCCTGCTCAAGGGTGAAGACAGTCCCGATAGCCGTGATTTGCCTAAAAGTGTCCCACTTTCATGTCTTAAGTTCGAGTCAAGAGCTTGGTGCCACTCTCTTCACCCCAGGGCCGCACCCTCTCTTTTGATCTTTGACTCTTTGGCTCAGGTGGTAGAGGAGCCAAATCTTCAAGATTATTTTGTTTCAGACATGTACAAGTTTTTTATCTTTTACCTGACATGTTTTAACAGTGAAACTTCCGTCTTCATGACGGAAGACGGATGATGACGACGGAAGTTTCACCGCCAAAACATGTCCAGTAAAAGATAAAAGCTTTTACCAGGGTTCCCACGGGTCATGGAATTTCTGGAATATCATGGAATTTCATAAAAGTTTTTCCAGTCATGGAAAGTCATGGAATTTTACCATTTTGCATGCACAGTCATGGAATATCATGGAATTTTCTTAACATTTCTGTAAAAGCAAAAACTTGCGCTGTCATTTGAAACATTCTAGAATGCAATGAGCCCACTGAAGTCTGGCGATGGCTCGGAAACGGCTCTAGGAGTCAAGATGATCTTCAGTTTTCACACTTAAAAAAAAAACAAAAAACGTTTTAATGTCATTTCTTTATATGGAAGTGGTCATGGAAATATCCGTTTCTTTGGTCTGGAAAGTCATGGAAAATCATGGAATTTTATATCTGAATTAGAGTGGGAACCCTGTTTTACATGTCTGAAACAAAAGAAGCTTGAAGATTTTATATAACTTTAAGACATAACGGACGTCATACATCTATGGTAGAGGAGCCATTCGGCAACCAGAAAGTTGCAGGTTTAAGCCCCGCTCTGCCTGACCCCATCAATGAGTCTGTCCTTGAGAAAGTATACTTAACCCCAAGTTGCTCCTGGTGGCAGTGTGGTACCCTGCGTGGCAGTCACGGCCACTGGTGTGTGAGTGTGAATTTGACTGTGAATGGGTGAATGTGAGGCATACAATGTAAAGCGCTTTGAGTGCTCGAACAGACACGTCTGATGAAGGACATGCTATGCTGCCCGAAACGTCACATTAAAATAAGTCAAACGGGAGCTTGGTGTGCGGACTTAATGCTGCCCGACACGTCACATTAAAATAAGACACCGACATAAGAAAACGGGAGCTTGTTGTGCGGACTTTATTTTCATTTTTCATGTGACTTTGCACCTGCAGCTGCAGGAGCCGTACTGTCAGCGGGGGGTGGCGGCTGGTCACGTACTCAAACAGCCACCACGTTCCCCTCTTCAGATCTGAAACGACCCCTTGCAGCCATGATTGTATACTTCTCCTAGGCTGAATTGTCCGTAATCTGCCGCTACCCCCCACCACTGACAGTACGTCTCTTGCAGCTGCAGGAGGAGTCTAAAGAGACCACTCCTCTCCCTCTGTGGCTGAAGTGCCCTGACAAACACAATGCTCCAGGTACTGTAACCAATACCCTGTAACATCTGTAAGTCGCCTTGGATAAAAGCGTCAGCTAAGTGTAATTTAATGTAATGTAATGTAATGTAATTATGTGCAGGGCGGGAGGTGCTGGCTGCCAACCGGGTGGACAGCGTCGAGGACCTGGCCTACGACTGGGTCTCCAGGAACCTGTACTGGACCGACCCACGCTACCGCAGCATCTCCGTCATGAAGCTGGCCGACAAGTCCCGACGGGCCATCGTGCGCAACCTCAACAACCCCAGAGGCATCGTGGTCCACCCCATCATAGGGTAAGCTTGTGGGGGTAGGGGTGTAAATAACAATCAATTTGTATTGATGTATCGATCCTACAGCTGACAGTTCAATTAATCGATTCATCCACAAGAGAAGCGATTGTTATTATTATTATTTTGTCAACTTTTGTTATTATTGCACTCATTTTGTGAGGCGTTTTATTTTACTCGTGCAGTAATAATGATACTGACCGTGATGACGTTGATCCTCAAATAAAATGCATGGAGACATTTCAGTCATCCACATGCTATGAAGACTTTGATTTACACCACTAAGGTGGGGATTGTGTATGTTTGGGGCTAGGGGTGGGCACACATTCTCCTGGTTGTCACAGAGTAGTGGAGGAGCATGTGAGTAGGAGCCAGGGGCGCAACTACAGTATATGCGACGTATGCGTTGCAGGGGGGCGCCAGAGAGAGGGGAGCGCCAAAGAGAGGGTGTTGGAGGGCGCCAAATAATTATTAAGTGTTTTTTTTTGGGTGGGGGGGCACCAAAATAGTTCTTGCATACCCCCCTAGAAATGAGTAGTTGCACCCCTGGTAGGAGATGTGATTGAGTGCCATGAGCTGAGGTAATCGCTGAGACTCCTGTCAGCAGGGGTGTGTGGTGGGGTCAGGGGGTGTGGGAGTAATGGAGAAGAAGCTCAGCTACCAACACACACACACACACACACACACACACACACACACACACACACACACACACACACACACACACACACACACACACACACACACACACACACACACACACACACACACACACACACACACACACACATCTCCCTTCTCTCTCGCTCTGTCTGTCCCCTGACTCTGTCTCCGTGACACCATGTAGAAGCCAACTGGGCACGCAGTCACACCTCTACAATAATACTGGAGGTGTCCA
>NC_085869.1:36775495-36812995 GCF_034702125.1 Engraulis encrasicolus
TTCATTCATTCATTCATTATTGTTCTCCATTGAGTTTTTAGTATGACGTTCCAAAATAGCATAGGTGAGTGTTAAGTGTAACAGTAATCAACATGGAGTACTGTGTATAAAAGAGGCAGCATACAATAGGTCAGTATAAAAACATCCAGTAGGCACAATGTGTACTGTATGAAATAGTAATCAACATACGTGTGCAAAGTGTGAAAATAGACTACATAGAAGGTGTACAAAGTGTAACAATAGCTAACATACTGTAGGCGTGCACAGTGTAAAATTAGCCAACATAGAAGTGCAAAGTTCAGATACTAAAAAAACAACTCTTCACTTGGGAGTGCTTGGAAGTGCTGGTCGCCTTTGGGATCTTTGGCAAGACTTTAACCACAGTCACTACTGAAGTTGAGTTTAGCCATATCTTAAAATAGATGTGCAAAGTGTAAAAATAATCAACATAAGTGTGCACAGTGTATAATTAGGAAACATATTTTTCTAGATGTGCAAAGTGTAAAAATAACCAACAAAGGTGTGCAAAGTGAAAAAAAAGATCCAACATAAGGCAAGGCAAGGCAAGTTTATTTATATAGCGCATTTCATACACAGGTGCAACTCAATGTGCTTCACAAAGTTAACAAATGTAAATGAAAGGAAACAGGGAAGAAAGAAGGAAATAAATTAGAGTCAAAAAACATAAGTGTGCAGTGTATAGAAATAGCCAACATGGGGTCATTGTGGTGTGCCTGACCCAGATCAGGGCAGGTGCCCTTGAGGAACCAGGTTCAAATCCGGCCGGGGGTCATGTCCTAATCTCGCCCCCTCTCATCTCCCACCCCCACTAGCTTCCTCTGTCTCTCCTCACTCTTTCTCTAATACAGGCAAAAGAAAGCTTGCAGTAGTCTTAAACAAATACACCGCTTGTTTGGTGAGCTCTGCCCCGTGTTGTCTTGTCTATTGTTTGGACATCTGCCTTTGCTACTAAGCTACTTACGGACATGATCTGTGGTAATCCTTTGCCCCAGTGCAGGCCCAGGTCTGGCCCCAGTGCTGACTGATGTGTCCTGTGTATGGGGTCAGTGAGGTTTCATCAGTAGCACACGTCAGGGCGGCGCAACGACAGCTAGTGCCACAATGTATAGATTTTTGGTTATTTGTTTTTAATGAACTATCTAAGAAGCATATTCATTGCAGCATATCAACCACCAATTACTAATTGATTCATGGGCATTAGATGCTGTTGCGCCACCTGACATCTGAGCTAAAAAAAAAAGAACGTCTTTGACCCCTTATGTGTGTATTTTCCTCCTAGCGCTCAGCGTTTGTACTGGGTGGACGCCTTCTTCAACAAGATTGAGCACAGCACCTTTAATGGACGCGAGCGCCTATCACTGGACCGCATCACTCAGATCTCTCATCCCTTCGGACTCACCATCTTTGCAGGTGTGTCCTGGCTATCATGCCTGACGAAGTTTGAGGCGAGCATTGCATATTATTATAGAACCGGAAGCAGAAACTGTGTGCAGAGATGTCTATGCTTTGTTTGATGCTGTGTGTTCCTTTTTGATCCACCTGTTGATTGGATGTACGCACATAGCCTACTTACTAGTTAATTCACTACTTAATCTATATTGCACATACTGTACATTGTATATACCGTACATAGATAACGATATATCACAGAACAAAATCCACTCACTATTTTAGTCATACTTTTACATTTCAGAATTATTTGAGAATTGGAGATGCAAAGAAATCCAGATCCTTTGCAGCTCGCAAAAAATCACAGCACTTTAAAAAGAAATACATGCATACCGGTATTTTGCTTTTTCAGTGTTTATTCCGTATAGCGAATGTCCGTCATAATTTCATTATAGCAAGCTTATTCTGCGTGGCGACCACGTCAGCAAAACAATGCCCACTATTGATAAATAGCAGGCACGACAATTACCGTGCCTCTTCAAAAAAAAAAAAAAAAAAAAAAAACCTCCAGTTTTGCTAATACCACTAGTGGTGAGAGATTAAGTATCTAATGTCAAAGTTAGTGCTCTGGTATTCATAGGGGGGTTGCTCTCAGCTCCCCACTCACTTGTAGGTCTGACCGATCCATCATTTCCCCTCTGTGCAGGGCTGGTCTGGGACAAAAAATCAGGCTGGGCATTTTTGGCCAAGACCGGTCCACCAGGCATTGAGAGAGACAATGAAGCCTGTGACAACATGCTTTTTAGTCCATTACGAGCTATTTTGACTGCAACAGGCAAAATGAATATTTAAATCTGACTCAGAGAGGTCAGCTGTAGCGGCATGAGGCACTGATACCACTGCATTTAGGGGAGGACCAAAATCATCAACAGTCCACCTGGCAAATGCCCTGTATGCCTCATGGCTAATCCAGCTATGCCTCTGTCTGTGTCACCAGGTTATGCATACTTCACTGACTGGAGGCTGGGTGGGATCGTGCGAGTGCGCAAGACGGACGGCGGCGAGATGGTGGTTATCAGAAGGGGCATCAGCCGCATCATGCACGTCAAAGCTTTCGACTCCAACTCCCAGATTGGTGAGAGAGAGAGAGAGAGAGAGGGCTCTGTCCGAATGTGTGTGTGTGTGTGTGTATGTGTGTGTGTGTGTGTGTGCATATCCATCTTTTTACACAAACATTCCTTCATTTTTCAGCACTACATCTCTGAGATGGCACCACCGTTGTCCCACATGTAATTAATCTAGCATGACTGAAATGTTTTTCTCTTTTTCGTTCTCCTTCTCTTTGTCCCCTTTCTTCTTCTTCTTCTTCTTCTTCTGCTTCTTCTTCTTCTTCTTCTTCTTCTTCCCATCCTCCCCCTTTATCCTCCCTACCCCATGCTGTCCTCCTCCTCCTTTCTCCTCCTCTCAATTTCCTCTCTCCTCCTCTCTCCTCTCTCCAACCCTACACTATGTTCTCATCCTCCTCCTCCTCCTCCTCATCCTCCCTTCTCTTCTTTCTCATCTTCCTCTCTCCTCATCTCTCCTCTCCAACTCTACCCCATGTTCTCCTCCTCTTCTTCCTTCTCCTCTTCTTCTTTCCACCTTCCTATCTCCTCCTCTCTCCTCTCTCCATCCATATCCCATGTTCTGCTCCTCTCTCCCCCTCCCTCCTCTTCTTTCTCACCTTCCTCTCTCTCCTCTCCGTCCCTACCCCATCTCATCTCCTGGCTCTCTCCCCAGGTGGTAACTTCTGCAACAGGCCCACCAACCCTAACGGTGACTGCAGCCACTTCTGTTTCCCGGCGCCGGACGCCCAGCGCGTGTGTGGCTGCCCCTACGGCATGAAGCTGTCCCCGGACCAGCGCACCTGCGTGGCCGACCCCGACAACGAGCCGCCCGTGCTGCAGTGTGGCTCCAACTCCTTCTCCTGCTCCAACGGCCGCTGCGTCCCCCAGAGCTACCGCTGCGACGGCATGGACGATTGCTATGACAACAGCGACGAGGCTGGTTGCGGAGTGCACAGTAAGAACTGATAGCGTTGCAGCATTTTGGGGGCTGGGACTTGGTTGTTTACTGTATATACATGGGTTTACTTTTATAAACAATCCCTACCTGTGCAACCCTGGCTGCATAGCATCTTGCCCCTCCTCACAACACGAATGTTTGTGAAGGAAAAACCTATGTGATGGGAGTTCACAATACTGTACCTACTGCAAATATACTGTATTGTACAATATGCATCATATCACATCGTTTTTTTAATTCAGAATTAATCATTCAGAATCAAAAAGTTCTGTCAAGTTTACTTTGACCTTTTAATTCAGAATTTTGAAGTGTTTTTCATGACGGTTTGAAAGCGGAAATAAGCTTTATTCAGAATTTAAGTGAGTTCATTCCGAATGAAATGTCTCGTGTAAACGTAGCCATCCTTATTTTTGGCGTTTTTAGTGGCATAAACACTCTTCATGGCTCTCTGTCATGTTCCAGACACCACCTGTTCCTCTGTGGCCTTCACCTGTGCCAGTCAGCGCTGCATCCCCAGCAGTTGGCACTGCGACGGCCACAACGACTGTCTGGACGGCAGCGACGAGCGGGACTGCCCCACCCAGGTGCCCGGCACCTGCCCTGCGGACAAGTTCAGCTGCACCAACCACCGCTGCATCCCGCACACCTGGCGCTGCGACACGGATAACGACTGCGGCGACGGCTCTGATGAGGCCAACTGCGGTAGGAGACAGTGGACATTACATTACATTATATTACATTACCTTATATTACATTACATTACATTACATTAGAGACAAAGGCAAAACACCAAAGTGTACTTTACTGTCAAAATCCATGTGACAGTGTTAACACAGAAGATTGAAATTGTGTTTGACTAGTCTCCAATGTGCAGTTAGACTAACATATAATTATTATATGGTTGTGACGTCATCGGTCGAATGCTCCATTCATTTCAACGGGGCTCCCCAACGTTCGCACGTCTGTTATTTTTCGATAACGGACGGGTTGGTCTATAACAGACCGCTGTCAATGGCAACAAGACTTTTCACTGCTAAAGCGACTTTTCAACAAGACTCTAATCAGCTGCTGTGATAGACAACGCCTGTTGTCCTGGCTACCTGTTGCCTTGCGGTGTTCCACAACGGCACTGTTTTGTTTTGCGCAACAACAATCTTAACATTAAATAGGCCTAAAGAAATGTCCCCGCCATGTGTGAATCATTTAATTATATCCATATAATAAGCGGGTTAACTTTCGGCGAGTCGGTCGCTTTGTGGAATAGCAGCACTTCAGAGAGAACAAGACCCCTCCGCTCCGCGTCGGGGTCTAAAGATTCTCTCTGTCGTGCTGCTATTCCACGGTAGCGACCTTCTCGCCGAACGTTAACCCTTACATAAGACATCGACATCGACAATAATCACACACACACACACAAAACATTACATTACCTTCCATTACATTGCCTTCCATTACATTACGTACATTTCACTGACGCATTTATCAAGCAATATACAGATACTATTGGAGTTGGATGACTTGCTTACATTACTGTATATTATTATATCACACTTTACTGGCGCTTTCATCCAAAGTGTCTCACAGTTGTTATATTAGTCACATGCAGTTGAGTCTATACAGTAATATTTTGGTCGGTTAGTCGGATAGAAACTGGTTAGCTTTTTGCAGGGTTTGCACACAGCGTAGGTTGGTTGATCTTGTTCAAGTACTGCCCGTATGTGGATGAGGGTGCACAAAATTGTCCATATTGCACCTACTAGTTTGGGTGGGATTAGAACCTGCAACCCTTTGATCAACTCCCTATTAATTAGGTAATGGGTGCCCCATGTGACACGCATAAGACACAAAAAGAAAAAGTATTTGTTGTGTGTACGCCTAATCATGTATCTATGTGTGTGTTTGTATGACCATCAGACCACCAGGGAACATGCCACCCGGGCCAGTTCCAGTGTCCAGACCACCGCTGCATTGACCCTGGCTACGTGTGCGATGGAGACAGGGACTGTGTGGACGGGGCTGATGAGCAGGGTTGTGGTGAGTACCTTGGAGCTCAAGACTCGAAGTTAAACTTATTTGATCTGTTTTACATACGGTATTATTTTCCCTGCTTAGTCAAGGGAACACCCTGTACTGTACTGTTTCAGTTTGGAATAAACGTGGTTCATTTGGAACCAATAGCAAGTTATGTTATTTTACTTCATGAAGTATTCGCTGTGTTTTAGTGTACAACTGCACTGCCTATGAGTTCAAGTGTGCGAATGGACATCAGTGTGTGAACTCCTACTACCGCTGTGATGGTGTCAATGACTGCAGTGACCGATCCGACGAAGCTGGCTGTCGTAAGTGGAGAATTTGTTTACAATGTAGCATTATGTAGCTTTGATGCAGAAGTAATACGATTTACAGGCATGTTCGATATGGGACACCTGACAAACACAAAGATTTGGGAAAAGAAAGACACCTGTGGTTTTGAATTAGCAAAATATGCAAAGTTAAATCTTAAGAGGTTTGTCCTTGTGCTTTTATAATATATATATATATATATATATATCCAGCTTTATTTAGGCAGAACAGTGAAGAGTGGGACAGGAAGTGAGTGGGAGAGAGAGACAGGGGAGGATCGGGAAATGACCCGGGTCGGGAACTGAACCCTGCGTAGCAGTCCAGTTCCCAGCCGAATAAACCACGGCTAGGCCTGACCTTGTGTTTTTGAACTATTCAAATATTTTTCTCTCTCTTCCACTCAGCCACCAGACCGCCGGGCATGTGCCACCACGAGACCGAGTTCCAGTGTCAGGCGGACGGCAACTGCATCCCGTCGTGGTGGGAGTGCGACGGCCACGCCGACTGCGCCGACGGCTCCGACGAGCACCAGGCCTGCATCCCGCGCACCTGCTCCTCCTCCCAGTTCCGCTGTGACAACGGCAACTGCGTCTTCCGCGGCTGGCTGTGCGACGGCGATAACGACTGCAGGGACATGAGCGACGAGCGCGATTGCCCCACGCCACCGTTCCGCTGCCCCAGCTGGCAGTGGCAGTGCCCGGGCCACAGCGTCTGCGTTAACCTCAGCCGGGTGTGTGACAACGTGCCTGATTGCCCCAACGGGGCCGACGAGTCTCCGCTCTGCAGTAAGTTTGGGTTCTGTTTGTGTGCTTTGTTTGCTTGTTGTTTCGCCCCCTTGGAACTTTGACCTCTCACACAGTACAGTAGAGACACCATAGGTTGGTTACTCATCCAGTATAAAAAAACATGACTCTACCATGATCAAGGTAGCATTCACACCTTTTTTTCACTCAATACAAAGCACTCACACAAACACATACAGTACATGCACATACCAACATGCAAACGCACTTACCAGAGTTAATGTTACTTACCAAGATTGTAATTTGGATTATAGGACTACTAATTGTTTTGATGTTTTTATAGTCAACTACCAAGGGCCTATACTACAAAGCAGGTTCAGGAGTAAACCAGGTTAAGTTAAGAGGTACTATAAATCATCTAATAGAAGAGCCTGGAGTCTTCTGTTTCTTAAGAAAATCACTCCAGGCTCTTTTATTAGATCATTTACATCTTAACTTAACCTGGTTTACTCCTGAATCAGCTTTGTAGTATAGGCCCCAAGTGTAGGGTATCTGCTATATAACTCACTCAGCTTAATCCATCTGAAAATTGTGCTGCTCATACCAATTCCGCGTTTATTCTTATATTGTACCTTCCTCCTCTGGTGGTTAGACCAATGATTATATGTTACGTCATGTGTGCCAGCTTTGGGGTTTCCCCTGTTTAAGTCAGTTATCGTCAGTTACTGTGTGTGGGAGTGGGAGGGTAACAACTCTTTACATTTACATGGCAAATCATGCATGTTGTCGATCTGACTGGTCTGAATTAACGTTTTAAAAAGAGTGACCTGTGATTTTCCTTTCATGCCTCTCTCAATGCTTTCAGATGAGCCTCTACCAGGTAGGCAAACCCAGAATCATTCACACGAGTCCCCCTTGCATGTTGTAGTGAACATCCCCAAACTCACCCGAACTACCACATGCCTACTAACCTTTTACAACTACGGAGAAGAGTCCCGTATGCTACTCTGGTGACATGCCCTGGACATCTTGTAGTTGTGTAGAGTACTAGCACGCATGAAAAAAAACAACAACTGGATACTACGTAGTATTTGATTCCAACAGGAATGTGTGACGTAGAACATCAAGCGAACATTAACCAAGTAACGCTGAACGCTGCGCAATACTGAGTAGCCAAACCCACCTGTGTCTTTCGTTTCGTTTGCTTGTTTGTTTTGTTTTGTTTTCGTTTGTCTTCCTCAGAGTCTTATCTCTGTGAACTCACTGGGCAATGCAGTCAGTTGGTTGATTGGTTATCCAATGCAGTTCTACTGTAAATAATACAGTAGCATCTAGAGGCAGCTCCCCCCACGAAATGCGTGAATGAATTCCCCTTTGCTGCATGAGTCTTGAGTCCGATGACGTGACGATTAAACGAAGCTTGTACGAGTCTTATACCCATTTCACATGTCTAATATATGCTCTCTCTCTCTCTCTCTCTCTCTCTCTCTCTCTCTCTCTCTCTCTCTCTCTCTCTCTACATTCTTTCTGTGCCTCCCCCTCCACTACCAGACCAGGAGAGCTGCTCGGACAACAACGCGGGCTGCACGGACGGCTGCCTCCAGGGCCCGTTTGGCGCCCAGTGCACGTGCCCCCTAGGCTTCCAGCTGACCAACGACTCCAAGACATGCGAGGACATTGACGAGTGCCAGCCACCGGGGCTGTGCAGCCAGCACTGCTTCAACGAGAGGGGCTCCTTCAGGTGCCACTGCCAGGACGGATACTCGCTGGAGGCCGACCAGCGCACGTGCAAAGTCTCAGGTCCGTGGCGTGCGGGCGTGTTTGGGTTGGTGCCAGTGATGGGCAAAATCGGATTCATTAGTTACGATCCAGTTCCACATATTCTTTTTTTATATACAGTATATATATTTTGGAGTTATTGACTGTATAGTGAAGATGGTGATAGGAAGCGAGTGGGGAGAGAGAGAAGGGGAAGGACCAGCAAAGGACCCGGGTCGGGAGCATAGTCGATGAGGGCCCAGTTCCACATATTCTAAATGACTTGCTTTTACCTGTCTAATTCAGACAGGTGGTTGGCTGCTTGAATGATCACCTTGTTGAATTGGGCCAGGTAAAACCAAGTCATTTGGAATATGTGGCCCTAGATTGTAACTAACTAATTGTAACTAACCATTTTGCCCATCACTGGTTTGTGCTTGATGCATGCATGACCAATTACAAGTGGATGTACGCTGTAAAATGAAAGCTGGCCCTTTCTTGACTTCATTGACTTGTGCAATGAACTTGTAGCACGGTTTCCCAATGGCTCAATCACTCATACTAAGCGCATTGTGTGCACCAAGATGGTTGGCGTGTGTGTGTGTGTGTGTGTGTGTGTGTGTGTGTGTGTGTGTGTGTGTGTGTGTGTGTGTGTGTGTGTGTGTGTGTGTGTGTGTGTGTGTGTGTGTGTGTGTGTGTGTGTTCATGTGTGTATTGTTTGGTGCTTGTGCATGACAAATTGCAAGTGGTCACACAGTATACATTGAGAGAGAAGCTGGGCCTTTGGTTTGTGTGCGATGAACTAACAACACTGTTTCACAATGGCATCATTCATATTATGCACAGTGTTCAAAAGGACCATCATTGCTGGTATGTTCGTCCCATGCATCATTCAAGAACACAGATGTGCAATACACCCTTGCACTTTGCAAAAAAAAGGAACTAACTTATTACTCGTAGCCTCTTACTGCAGATGGGGTCGCCGGCGGCGGCGGCGAATACTCAACTACATCATAATTCAACAGATTAAGACATAGCCTTTTCCATTTTGGTGACAGTAAGGTTGTAACATAGACTCTGCGCCAAGGGGTTAATGAAGATAGTAGATAAAAAATAACCCTGAAACATCTATTTTGTAACACCGAAAACACAGGTCTTCATTTGTTTGATACAAATCCGATTGGGCTAAGCCAGAGCCATGACATGCCCTGTCAAGGGTCGAGAGGCAAAATTACCCTTTTGCTCGCAATCACATTTAGCCGTTGGAGCCAGAGACTGTTTTTCTCCCTGGCCTGGACACGGTTTAGCTCCTGTCTCTCTCTCCTCCTCTGCTGACCCCCAGCTCTGATTACGGCTGATAATGGAGGAAGAAATCACATAAATGTCAGTCGGGCATCTTCCGATGAGCATATTAAAACTCCTGAGGAGCAACAAAGGATTGTTTATGAGCTGTGTGCTGCCTGCCACAGACATCAAGCCTGTCCTGAATCAGACATCACTCACTGACATGATGAGTCTAACTACCCTCTGAGGACGATTTTTTTTGAAGGAAAACAATGATTTGTAATACTTTTTGCTGGGTCCCATAACCCTAGGAAAGAACATGCATGGCTAGAGCAAGAGAGGTATACGCTAAGTAGAAATATATCCTGTCAAAACCTGAAGGCAGACTGTTTTGGCAGGTTTGATACTTTTAAACATGTAGCAAAGTTTCTCAAGCTTCTCAAGACTTAGTGGCGCCATATCATCATGGGTATGATATGGAATACAGAGCTGCTTGTTGGTGCATATTATTTGTACCTTCTGTACTTTCGGGTACATTTGTACCTTCTGTAAGTAAACATGATGGAATGCGATTGTTCAGCCGTGTTAGTGGTTAGAGAGGTGGACCGTACTGTAGATCAGTGTTTCTCAACAGGGGTGCCGGGGCACCCTGGTGTGCCGCGGGCCCCCCTCAGGGGTGCCGCGGAAACGTGGCTGATAAATAAATTATGTAATATGAGACATATTTGTCTAAATTGATAAGCTAATCTGCCATTTAAGCACAATTAAGTAAATATAGGTCGCCCCAGTCAGCTGCAACTTTGAGTGTCGGTTGTGTGATGTCTCCAAATGTGTTACTTTTCTAAGCTTTTGTGGTATCGGATGCGATGCCATGTTACGGCTTGTTGGTTTGGGGTGCCTTGAAATTTTTCATGAATTGAAAGGGTGCCTCGCCTAAAAAAAGGTTGAGAAACACTGCTGTAGATCACAGGGTGGCAGGCTGAATCCCCACCCTTACCAATCCCTTCCTCCCTCCATGGCTGCAGTGCCCTTGAGCAAGGCACCTATTCCCACACTGCTCCAGGGGCTATAACCAATGCCCTGTAATATCTGTAAGTTGCTTGATAAATGCCATCAACTACGTGTAGTGTAATGTAATGCAATGATGAGTTTTCCCGACAAGATAAAGTAAATAGTATATGAAGAGTTTCATTGCAAAGCGCTGTATCCACCACTTTTGACTTTGGCATTGTATTATTGGAAATGACTGTTCAGAAGTCCTGTCATCTATGTGTGAATTCCTGCCATTCAGATATTTTGAGAACATACTTTTTTGCAATGCAAGTTAATGAAAGGCTCAATACAAAAATGTCAGTTTCCCAAAATGTTCCAAAATGGAACGTACGTCATTAATGCAGTGAAGCTCTTCATAATATTTACTTTGATCTCTCTTTGTTGTGTGTTCTTCCACAGGCTCCAGAGAGGCTCTCCTGCTGGTGGCCAGCAGAAATCAGATCATAGCCGATGACATCACGTCTCAGCCCAACGTGGTGCGATCGCTGGTGCGCGACGGACGCAACATTGTTGCCATCGACTTTGACTCGGCCACCGACCGCATCTACTGGTCAGACACCACCCAGGATAAGATATGGAGCGCGCACAAGAATGGCACCGACAGGACTGTGGTGAGTACCAACTGTACCATCTTCAAAACAATGAATGGCATGAATCAAACAAAACTGCTTGGGTGTGTGTGTTTGTGCTGCTAAAAAAAACACACACGCACACACACACACACACACACACACACACACACACACACACACACACACACACACACACACACACACACACACACACACACACACACACACACACACACACTTGTGTATCAATGAATGGTATGAGTTAAGCATGAAGCTATCAAAACTTATACTACACACACACACACACACACACACACACACACACACACACACACACACACACACACACACACACACACACACACACACACACAAACACGTGTACACAAAAACACACAGACACACACACACACACACACACACACACACAAACACGTGTACACAAACACACACACACACACACACACACACACACACACACAAAAACACACACACACACACACACACACACACACACACAAACACGTGTACACAAACACACACACACACACACAATCACACCCAGAACAATATCTTTACCTAAACAATATGCAAGTCAATGATAAAACCCCTTCTCTCAACTCAACCCAACCCAACCCAACTCAACTCAACAGGTGTTTGACAGTGGTGTGACGGTGACGGAGAGTCTTGCAGTAGACTGGGTGGGCCGCAACCTGTACTGGACGGACTACATCCTGGAGACGGTGGAGGTGGCCCGACTGGACGGCTCCCACAGGACCGTGCTGGTCAGCGAGAACATCACCAACCCAAGAGCCCTCGTGGTGGACCCCAGAAACGGGTAACGTAACGCTCTCGCGGCAGTAATACATTGATTGCAGCTTCGTGGATGTTTTATTCATTCATAATGTGACCTTTATGGCATGAGATGTGCATGTTTTACGGAGTACTACTCACAGATAAGTGCACACACACACAAACACGCACACACACACACACACACACACACACACACACACACACACACACACACACACACACACACACACACACACACACACACACACACACACACACACACACACACACACACACACACACACACACACACATACACACAGCTGTATGCAGGCAGGAAAACACAAGCAACTCCAACTGCTGTTGCCATGATGGCATCTCTCTAAAAGATAAAGAGGGTATTCTATTTGTAACATAACAAAAGCACTGGTTTTACTGTAAGTGTGACAAAACAAGTTCAGAAGAAGCAAAAAGGGAGTGTAACAAAACAGATAAAGACTTGGCCCTGTTGTGGCTCAAACGGTGGAGTACTGCATGGCAACGCTGGGGACCCGGGTTCGATTCCGGCCTGAGGTAATATCCCAATTCTCCCTTATTTATCTCGCCCACTCACTTCCTGTCGCCATCTCAAACGGTCTCGTCTAATAAAGGCGCAAAAGCCCCAAAAAAATATTTTTTAAAACTTTCAATTTATTTTTTAAATGAATTCCCCTCTCTGTCTCCACAGGTTTCGCCTGATGTTCTGGACGGACTGGGGAAGGAACCCGCGTATTGAGCGGGCCAGCATGGATGGCCAACTGAGAACCACCATCATCAGCGAAAAGCTGTACTGGCCCAACGGCCTCACCATAGACTACCCCAACAACCTGCTCTACTTCGCAGACGCCTACCTGGACTTTATCGACTTCTGCGATTACGACGGCAACAACAGGAGACAAGTGCTAGCAAGTGACCTGGTGAGGAAGTGGCTTCTCACATTGTTGGTGTTTATGGGTCAGTGACGTTTCAGCAGTAGCACACGTCAGGGCGATGCTACGTCAACCATTGCCACTGTTGTATGATTTTGTTTGTTTGTTTGTTATATATATATATATATATATATATATATATATATATATATATATATATATATATATATACTTTTTCTTTATTATGCTGACACTAACTTTTTTCTCTTGTCTTTTTCCTGTCCCTTGTTAATAAAAAAGGTCCTGCAACATCCCCACGCGATTACCATTTTTGAGGATTACATGTACTGGACCGACAGACACGTCAACCGGGTGATACGGGCCCATAAGTGGCACGGCGGCAACCAGACGGTGATGCTCTACAACCTCCCGCAGCCCATGGGCCTGGTGGCGGTGCACCCAGCCCGGCAGCCCCCAAGTAAGCCCACCCTAACATAACATTACATTACATTACATTACATTGCATTACATTACATTGCATTGCATTTGGCAGACACTTTTTAACCAAAGCGACTTACAATGGAGGACATAATCATAGCCAACATCATAGCAAATACAAAGTGCACAGGAAATATACAGAACAACAAGTGCAGATGCTAAGTAGGGTTCATTTTTTAAAAGTAAATTAGCACAGCTTTAAGTAGAGTACACACACACACACACATCATGCCATATATAGTCTGGCCCGGGACTGGGGCAGCTCAAACATTAGTGTAGTACAGTAGATTGTAGTCACTAACACCCCCAAGTTTCCTGCATCCTCTCTCACAGCACATTACTTGCATAGCTGGCCACGTTAAGCTGAAATGATGTAGATCCTATTATTGTGGTGAAGGAATGTGTGCAATGTCGAGGAGTAAAATCAGTAAACAGCACACAGGCTAACTGGCCTTCTATCTAGACAAACACCGTACAGTATCCGCCATAGGCATGACGCTACAATGCTAGCGAGACCTACCCCCGCATGTATGAAATAAGAAAGTTAGTGAAATATACTGTACCAGTTCAGGTCAGATTTTCTTGCAATATATACTAGTGTCAAACACATTGTATTTTCCATACATTAAAAGGTGAATCTTCTCCATGTATTGCCCACCATTTTGAATTTCCAGAAATAGACATTTTTAGCTGAAAAACTTACTTAGCTTCTTTCATACTAGTAAATGTTGGATTATTTTTTGGTAAATATTGATGAAAAGATCAAATTTGTCAGTAGGCAGCAGAGTTCCAATGAGCAGCATAGTTGCAATACCTACTCTGGCCACCATCCTACACAGTGCACCTTTAATGTGGCACAGTAGATGCATCGTACAGTATTCTAACCCCCACGCCCCATCCCTCTCTACTCAGTCTGGATGTTTACACTGAAGTCTATCATTAGTCATGTCTGATCGCCTGAACTTGCTCTCTCTCTCTCCTTCTCTCTCTCTCTCTCTCTCTCTCTCTCTCTCTCTCTCTCTCTCTCTCTCTCTCTCTCTCTCTCTCTCTCTCTCTCTCTCTCCTTCCCTCCCTCTCTCCCCCTCTCTGCAGGTGATAACCCGTGCCAGGCGAGCCCGTGTACACACATCTGCCTCCTCTCGGCCGTGGGCCCCAGGTTCTACTCCTGCGCCTGCCCCTCGGGCTGGACCTTGGCAGCCGACCAGCTCACCTGTGCCAGAGGTAGGCAGTCCGCCAGGCGTCTGTCCGGCCGGCCAGTGGCCTGACTTATCTCTCTCTCCCCTCCTCTCTCTGTCTCTGTCTCTGTCTCTGTCTCTCTCTCTCTCTCTCTCCTCCTCTTCTGATAAGGGAGAAAGGAAATGAGCCTAGACTGAAATTAAATTTGTGAATGGCGTTTACTATACTGTACTACTGTGGGTGATCGGACCTTTTAACTATAATAATGAGTATTATATATATATTTTTTTTTTTTAAAGAAAGGGAGCCTATCTATCGTGCTAGTCCATCTATGGTGCTATGGTGAATGAGCGAGGCCATACTTGTGCAGGGGACAGCTGTGCAGTTTTCCTCAGTGGCATCTAGTAGCAGTCACAGGGGTGGAGGAAAACGTTCCCTCTGGACTGGACCAAATACAAAAAAACCTTGGACCCGGCTCAGTTTGAAAGAGAGCTTGTCAACAGCACCCTATTATCAATTATGTCCCGAAAAAAAAGTCATTGCAAAAAAAAAACAGGAAATATGTGAAATCCTGCTGCTGCCCTGCACTGCACTGTACCTGGAGTAAAGGGGCTGTGGTTGAGATTGGACGCATTGAGAGGAAAAAGAGAAATGCCCTCTCCAGGCCAGAAACAAGCCCAAGCCCAGGCCCTGAAGTGGTCTCAGGTTTCGGCCATTTTCTCCCTCTCTCAGCAATGTCAAATGCGTTCCTCTTGCCGGCGGGTGAATGATTGATTACCCCCGAGGATGAGCGGGGTGGGTGGTGGGGGGATGACTGCAGGTCCCCTCTCTCCACTCCACAGCCGATGCTAATCTGTGATGACAACACCCGTCTTCAGCACCATCTCCTGCCCCCCCCAGGAAAAGGCTTTACACAGGCCATACCTGAATAAACCCTACCACCGCCCCTCACACTCACCTAAACTACCCCCTAACCCAGGGATGGGCAACTTTCATGAGAAGGAGAACGCGAATTTGACTTGCAGAGTTTGAGGAGCAGTTGGTTGCTCACTGACTGCCGATATTGTTTGGGAGGAATAGGAATGTTCTCTATGGGCCAGCAGTATGATTAAAAACCTGGCCTTTTTTAAAATTATGTTTTATGTACGGGCCGCACTGAGTGAGGAGGCGTGGAGGCGAGGAGGCATGTGGCCCCCGGGCCTTCAGTTGCCCAATCCCTGGCCTAACCAATAACCATACATCCTTGGAATAGAGCCCACCAGCCCTGATACTCCCAGCTACCCAGCATCTTGCTTTTTTCTCTCTTCATGTATAGCTTTCTCTCTTCCAATGGGTTTGATGGTGGACTTGGAGAGATTAATCACTGTCTTGTTCTCCAGTCTGTCTTTCTGTGTGTGTCCCTTTGTCTGTGTGACTCTCTGTCTGCTCATCCTTATGTTTGGTTGTATCGACATGCCTACAGTTTGTCCACAGTGGAGCTTTTCTTCCCATGGGTTTGGTAATGATTTGGCTAAGTGCAGAGTTAATTATAGCTGTAATGTTTTCTGTCTCTGTGTCTGTCTCTGTCTGTCTGTCTGCCACCTTTGGCCGAATAGACAGTTAAACTCAAAGAAATACACACACAAATATAATTTTACTGTATATCATTAGATAAGGATTTCAAGGCCCACTTGGAATACCTCCATGCAGGGCCGGATTAAGATGGTCTGGGGCCCCTAGGCTGCAGGTTGATGTGGGCCACCATGGAAGGCAAATTTCTTGACAAATTTACGTACATAAACAGTGTCATAATTACAAGCTAGGAATTCAGGATAACATGCCTACCAACTGTACTCAACACAACATATTATTTTTTTCAATCATTGCATTTTGTCATAATTCTGCAATTTTTCACTTTTGGCATATCAGGGCCCCCTTGCAGGTGGGCCCCCCTAAGCTGCAGCCATATCTAGCCTGTGCATTAATCCGGCCCTGCCTCCATGGCCCATCAGTGGGCTCTGTTCCATATGTTGAGAATCACTGGTCTTACGGTAACAACCCGCTCATGTGTCCACAGTGGATGAGCCCTTCCTGGTAGTGGTGCGTACCAGCATCATCTATGGCATCTCCCTCAACCCCGCTGACAAGACCAACGCTGCCATGGTGCCCGTGGCCGGCCTCTCGAACGGCTACGACGTGGAGTTTGACGACGCAGAGCAGATGATCTACTGGGTAGAGCACCCGGTGAGTGGCCACACCCACGCTGCCTCACCCTTGCCTGGTTATCACCAGACCTAATTGCAAGTGAGCAGTGTTTCCCACTGAAATTTTGGAAACTATGGGGGCAGCCGGGATTTTTCATGCGGCGTAGATGCAAAACCGCAAAACAGCATGGAATCTGTACACAGAGAACGAAGAAAACTTTTTCAGAAATTATAAACTATGGCGGTGCGCCATAGTTTCCTCAATGTATGGGAAACACTGCTGAGATAAAGGTCTGGACACCTCCCTACTTTGAATCCTGTTGGGGAGGTGGGGCTTACGATTGACAACGGCTGTTTATTGGGCGTTACAAATGTGTGTAATTTGGCATGCGTAGCCATAGCCAATTGTGTCAGTTGCATCTATTCAAACAAACTGCATCATTGCCTTTTCACGCCTCCCCGCTCTCTGATTGGAGGCCATGATCTTCGTTCTCTGGGTATAGATTCCATGCTGTCTTTCAGATCGGAACGATTGTGCAAAGCAGCATGGGATTTCCCAGGATAGCGTCACCCCATCTGACCACGTATTGTTTAGTTCTGGCTATGTTTTCTATAGGTATACTGTAGTACGTTTTTACTTTGCTGGAGGCATTGAATCTTGGGCCACATATTCCAAATGACCTTTGTTTTATCCATCTACTTCAACCAGGTGATCATTCAACCAGCCACCTGGTTTAGTTGCATAAGTAAAACCAAGTCATTTAGAATATGTGGCACTTGATACTAACTAATGAATTCCATTTTGCCCATCACTGATGCAATGGAAAATCAGCCAGTAAGGTCAGGCAATTTGCATATCTGAAATATAAACAAGCATGATGCATAGCAAGCGTTTTTACGCTTTTACATGTAATCCCTTGGATACCCCTTTGTCTTCCTATATCCGTAAACCAAACCAAACCAAAAAAATAGCATGGACTCTGAGTCTATCCAAAGCAGATATGACGAGACGAGAGGCAAGGGAGGTGATGTTTGATACCATGTTCAGTACGCTATAGCCTTGTGTTGAGACATGTTGTGTCTTCTAGGGGGAGATTCACCGCGTGAAGTCAGACGGTACCAACCGGACTGAATTCGCCCCTGCCGCCATTCTGGGCTCGCCAGTGGGCCTGGCGCTGGACTGGATGAGTCAGAACCTCTACTATACCAACCCGTCATCACAGTCCATAGAGGTGGGCAGCACACACAAACACTTAACTTTCCATAGTTATATGCAGGGCTCTATTAACACCAGCCAACCTGCCAATTGCTGGTGAAATACCAGTTTGGCTGGTAGAAAAGACCAACTAATTAGCCACTTACTTTGACCCATTACTGAGTGTGTGTTTGGTTTTGGTAAGATTAACACATACTAGCCATTTTGGCTGGTGGTGATAAAGTTAACGGTTATATGACAAGTAGCTACTTTTCACAGTACTTTCTGAATGATTCAAGGCTTATGAGGTTGAACTGGTTATATATATGTCATTGCATGATGTTGCATAACACATTATATTTGTAGCTATATTATACGTTAGGGACATTTTATGTAGCCTCTTAGTGCAGATGGGGCCGCCGGCGGGCCTATTCACTATTTGCTGAAAATACTCAACTACATCATAACAACATTGCCATGACATTACAGAGAGCCTTAAGTAACAGATTAAGACATACCCATTACAATTTTGGTGACAGTAAGGTTATAACATAGGCTCTGCACTAAGCATGGGCGTAACTTTAGGGGGGGATGGTGGGGACATGTCCATACCACTTTTCAGATAAACCTAGCTTGTCCCCACCAATCTTTCACAAAAATAATGCAAAAACATCATACCCGGAACATTTGTCATTGAAATGTCCCTACCACTTTTCGAGCCAAACCTACACCTTAGCCTAGAGGTTAATACCTTGATGATTAGTTTATCAAAAAAAGGCATGGACAACCTGTTAACATGCCACAACATATTTGCCATGTTAACTCTGTGTGCTGTGTGTGTGTTGTCAGGTGCTGAAGCTGAGAGGAGAGGTGCAGTATAGGAGGACCCTGATCACCAACAACGGCTCCCCTACAGGCGCCGGGACACCCACCGGCATCGTGGTGGACCCAGCACGCGGGTACAGCCCATCTTGATATTTTTGATATTTTGATATTTTATTAGGATCCCCATTAGCTGATAAGACATATCAGCTACTCTTCCTGGGGTCCACCTTGCAAATATTACATTACATTACATTTAAGCTTTTGACCAAAGTAACTTACAAGGAGGACATTCAAGCAAGTACAGATATACAATACAAGTAATGTAGAACAGATAGAGAGCCAAAAAATAATGGAGGACCTATGAAGTGTACAACATGCTCCTAGCATGGCCAGGCGAAAAAGCCATGCCTTTTCTCTGGTTTCCCTTCAATGCATGTCGTTCCTCCAGTAGCAGGCTGTAATAGTCATTGAAAAGTTAGCTACCATAGTCTTCCTTGGTGATTGCCATTCTGGTAACAGTGCATTTATTATAACACAATGTCTTAACGGGTTAACTGTTTGCTTGGGGCTTTTTACAATGATGGAAGAAAGGAGGGTCTGCTGTGTGATCACAGTGACTGAAGGCGCTCGCTGGAGATAGCTCAATCTTACTGTAGTTGAGCAGATGTAGTAGAAAATGATGTAGTAGAAAATTACTTAAACTGTGGTTACCAGCAAAATGCCTTCATTTGGCTGTTGGCTATTCGCCTCTGCCTCTGTCAACACCCGAAAGACGACAGCAAGTGAAGTCATTCCCTCCCCCGCATTGTAGGCAATGCAACCCTTTGAACCTTTGAAAATCTCTGTTAACTGTTGCCTGTTGTAACATCTTGCCCCTCTGGCGTGTGCTCACCTCAGGAGGATGTACTGGACGGACCAGGGAACTGAGAGCGGTATCCCTGCTAAGGTTGCAGCGGCCAACATGGACGGTTCCGACCCGGTCAACCTCTTCACCGGCAACCTGGACCACGTGGAGTTCATCACCCTCGACATCAAGGAGAACCGGCTGTACTGGGCCGTCACCTCCTCTGGAGTGGTAAGCCGTCATTTACAGAGAAGAACCCTATTATTATTATTATTATTATTATTATTATTATTATTATTATTATTAAGGATATTTTTGCCTTTATTTGGGACAGGACATTGAAGGATAGACAGGAAATGAGTGGGGAGAGAGAGACGGATAAGGATCGGCAAATGACCCGGGCTGGATTCGAATTCGGGTTGCCGGCATAGCAGTCTAGTGCCCTACCATTAGAGCCACAGCAGAAAAACCTTATTATTGCTTCCGCACACCGGCTCCGACAAAGTGCTGAGCACTGCTGGGCAAAAGTTCGATTTCATTGTTTTCAATAGAACCCCGCACACTGGCGCCGATGTCCGTGGACATTCGCCGATGTCGGATAGCAATTAGAGACAAGTTCTATTTTGTCGGCGCCGCCCATTGACTATCAATGCAATGTTCGGGTGAAATTGGGTTTGGAGGTCCGAATTATGTCGGAAGCGAAAGTGCGCCGCAGTGCTGTCGGAGCCTATGTGCGGCTGGCCTTATTCTGCTCCAGCCTACATTGTTTTGTGTTTGTCGAACTTAGAGTGTATTCAATGACAAAGATGTACCGAAAGTTAGTAGATTACTGACACCATCAAAGGGCATGGCAAGTCAAGTCAGCTACAGAGCACATCATACTCAAGGCAACTCAATGTGCCTAAACATGTATGGAAACAGGAGATCAAATTTGTGTAATAGATGTATAATATTGATCATAATGTGAAACATTGATATGAAGATAAAATAATGTTTTTTTTGAGGAAGACGCAGGTGCGTCAAAACGTCAATCTCACTTTGTGCACCAAAATAAAAAAAACTCTTAAAAAAGTATGCTGAGTACTCCGGTCTTCCCTGGGTCTACTTGCTGACAAGTATAACTAAATTGTATTGCAAATGTAACTTCTATGACTTCTAAGACGGCCTAAGGGCCATAAACATGCCTTGAGACATAGGTTCCCCACCCCTGATTTAAATCCTGCAACGATTTCAGATTGAGCGCGGAGACGTAGACGGTACGAACCGGCTGGTGATAGTGTCGGGCCTGTCGCACCCCTGGGGCGTGGCGGTGTACGAGTCCTTCCTCTACTTCTCCGACCGCAACTACGAGGTCATCGAGCGCGCTGACAAGGCCACGGGCGGCAACCGGGTCGTCATGAGGGACAACCTGGCCGGACTCAGGGTCCTCAAGGTGCACCACCGAGACAGTGAGTATATGGCAGACCACACACAGAGCACACATGATTGATTAAGGTAATGGGTGCACCTACTAAGCTCTTGTGGTACTGTAGGTATTTAACTGCCTTTTTCCTTTTCTCTTGATGTTTTCTCTATATATAGTTTTCTGTAACATAATTTTGGGTCTGACCCAGGAGTTGAGCCTGGGACCTTTCACAGCTCCGTATTTCAGATCATCTGTGAATTAGCTGATGTCAACAAATGGCTCATCTAGTACTTTGTTGAATACTTTTGCTGCAGTAATTAGAACTACATGGTATAGTAGGCCTATATAGTACATGGTACTACATGGTACTACCCTAGATTGTAGCTTCTGAAACAATGTTGCCCATCGCTCTTAGCCAGAATGTCGTTGAGCACCTTAAACAGGCTTAAAACAGCCTCATGGTTTTAAGTTTCCTAGCTAGCTGCAATCCGTAGCCATGGCCATGTCAAGAGTTCCTGATACCTGCTAGCATGTAAATGGGTGTCTGGCCATCACTTGTACATGTGTATCAGTGGGGGGATGACAGCCCGTGTGGTGTGGTGGTGCCGTAGACAAAGGGGGCCAGTGGTCCTGCCTTTGGCTTGTAAGCAGTCTGTCGGTTGAATGGAGGCCTTTCTCCCCTCTTTGATTGTGAGATGAAGATAATGGCCGCCTCGTGGCGTTCTTTTCCTCCTCTCTCCCCCTCTCTTCTCCTCCTCCGAGGCTCTTGTCAGCTGTGGACGCCGCCAGGCTGATTACCTGGGGGAGATGTCTCTGAGCCCCGGATCGACTTACCAATTAGTTCCTCTTGCCATCAGGAGAACACTGGCTGTTGTGTGAGGGGCAAGGAGCCCAGTGTCAGGACTGTGCAAGAGATAAGGCCGAAAGCCTCTCTCTCTCTCTCTCTCTCTCTCTCTCTCTCTCTCTCTCTCTCTCTCTCTCTCTCTCTCTCTCTCTCTCTCTCTCTCTCTCTCTCTCTCTCTCTCTCTCTCTTTCTCTCTGTTTCTCATCTCATCTCTCTCACTCTCTCTCTCTCTCTCTCTCTCTCTCTCTCTCTCTCTCTCTCTCGGGGGTTTTAGGGGATGGGGTGGTAAGAGAAGGACTCTCTTTGTGCATCTCCAGATCGGATCAGAGTGAATCAGGCTGTCATTAGAACGCAACAGAGCCTCCAGTAATAACTCTTGTAGAGCACCACCACCCCCCCTCCCAACCATCTCCTTACTGTGCTTTACGACTTGTCATCTACAAGATGAGCCAGATTCTTTTGGGGGTTTTGGGGGCATAGTCCACATAGCTGGGGTGAAACACCCTCTTCATCTAAGCGTTTAATAAGAAAGAATTCCATTTCTAGCTGAGTGGCTAGTGGCATGTCTTGGTCCAGGTCATCGGTTCTGTCTGACCTCTCTGCAAATTTACTTCTCCATCCTGGCTGTGACATCCCAAGTTTATTACTCCACCTGCCCACCAGTTACAAGGCCAAAGCTCAAACTTGAACAGTTGCTCCTGTGTGGGCTACTGGTGTTCAAGTTGCTGAAACTGACCCTTTGACAACCCCAGAATCCAATTCTGTGCAGGCCTAGTTGTCTTTGTCTTTGGCTATTGTGTGTTATCCCTCCAGTTTTACTGAGGCATGACCATGTTATGGTTTTACCAGATTTTATTACTCATTTCACATTTCCAGACACTGTACAGTCAGCACATTGATGTAAGTTTTTACTTACTTACAGTCAA
This sequence comes from Engraulis encrasicolus, assembly GCF_034702125.1. Taxonomy (NCBI): domain Eukaryota; kingdom Metazoa; phylum Chordata; class Actinopteri; order Clupeiformes; family Engraulidae; genus Engraulis; species Engraulis encrasicolus. The sequence goes on from NC_085869.1 coordinate 36,798,322, forward strand.
GGGTGTCGTTCAGGGGGATAAAGTCACCAGGGCACCATGTATATAGAGGGCCCACACATAGTCGGGTTTATGAAAATATATGGCTGGGGGGTCCATTGGAGCTGATTGTACATAGGGCCCAAATTTTGCTGCTGCGCCCCTGCTTACAATACTCTCTAACTTCCCTCTTTTACCTCCATCCACAGCCTCTGCGGGCACGAATAACGGCTGCAGCAACAACCAGGCGGCGTGTGAGCAGCTGTGCCTGCCCCGCCCTGGCGGCCTCTTCACCTGCGCCTGTGCCACCGGTTTCCAGCTCAAGGCCGACAACCGCACCTGCGCGCCCTACCAGTCCTACGTGGTCATCTCCATGCTCACCGCCATCAAGGGCTTCAGCCTGGGGGGGGCCGACCACTCGGAGGCCATGGTCCCCGTGGCGGGCAGAGGTGAGTGAGGGGGGTTCAGCTAGCTACTATAGCTTAGTGTTTCTGGACAGTTTCTTATTTCTGTTTTTTTATTATTTCTCAGCCCTTTTTTTGTATTATGTGTTTGTCTTGCCTTGCTGTTATGTGTTGTGTGGATGAACAGGTGGCATTCAATTTTTCCTTTGGGGATTAATAAAGTCTCTCTCTCTCTCTCTCTCTCTCTCTCTCTCTCTTTCTCTCTCTCGCTCTCTCTCTCTCTCAACGGGGGCTCTACAGCCCCCCGGGGGGGGCATTGGGGAACCCTAGGGGTGCATTGAGAAGGATACAGCTGAGAGGGGCCGGTGCTTAGTTGCAATTGAGGTGCATTGGTTTATTATATTTTTTGATACTAAGGGTGTGTTGGCAGTGTTATGATGAGGTCAGGGGGGCGTTTGTTCAAAAAGGGTTGAGAACCACTGAGCTCGCTGCTCTGCAAGCCACAGTGATCAAAAGATGTCTGGCTTGACTGCAGGTGGTGTATCTGTCTGGGTGGAGGGAAGGGGGTTGGGTCACCCAGGTGGAATGTTAGCTTTTCATGTGGCATGTGTCTGGTAAATTGGTCTGTGTTCTAGAAGTGTGGCCAGTCAAGCGTTAGTCACCTGTTTGACCTACGTGTACGTTCATACGGTCCTCCCTCTTGCCCCTCCCAAATGCCAACATTTGATGTCCTACATGCCTGGTATATTGGTCCCGTCTTGTGGAAGTTAAGACACTCTGGTCTTGACACCTGTCTAAACGGCATCCTCTTACCCCTCGCCACCTCCTACTCCCAGGGGACTGATTTTCCTCGGGGGTGAATAAGTCCTCTGACAATATCATTCCGGTTAATTCATATATCACTGTCCTGATTCTGAACAACCACCAACCCCCCACCCATGTTTAAACCAAAGCAATGCCTCTCTCTGGTAAATTGGCCTGTGCACCGATGAGTATGGCTTCTGAGAGTAAAGACAACCTGGTCTTGCCACCTGTCAAACCTACACACTCTTGCCTCTCGCCACCCCCTCCCCCTCCCCAGGTCGTAATGCTTTGCATATGGATGTTTTGTCTGTACATTAAGACATTCTGTTGTTGTCATGTACCATAACCTACACCCTCTTCACTCACCTTCCCCACCCCCTCCCCCTCCTCAGGTCGTAACGCGCTGCATGTGGACGTGCACATGCCCTCGGGCTTCCTCTACTGGTGTGACTTCAGCAGCACGGTGTCGTCCCAGAACGGCATCCGCCGCATCAAACCTGACGGCTCCGGCTTCCGCAGTGTCATCACCTCCGGCATCGGCCGTAACGGCATCAGGGGCATCGCTGTGGACTGGGCTGCAGGTGGGTGTCACAAACATCCTTGTTGCAGTCTCATGTTTAGGGCATTAACATTCATTTTAAACAAAATGGCATTGCTGAAGTTTAGATATGTGACTGTGTGTACAACAAGAGCGATCTATGCTACCGGAACAACGGAAGCCATTATTTCTCTATCGAGGGTTGCGAATAAAGCGACCAAAGTGAATGTCCCAGACTGACAAGCCAGAGCTGTGATGTGATTAGCTAAATCAAACATGTCAGGTCTAGATGGAATGCAGGGAATTCATGGCGAGACTCTTCAACGACCTTGGCTACTGGTTAGCGTAGGTCGTTTCTGGTGTACAGGCATGGTTCATGGACTGTGCTGATGTTGCGGGTTGTTGACTGTGCTAGGGACACTAATGAACATCCTCCAGGTTCAGAACGCAAAAAGTCCAGTCATATGTTTGTACCAGCCAATTCCTTGGAACAATTCCTTCTACTGTAACTGTAAGTAAATGGGATAATTACCTCTGCCAAGGAGGTTGTGTTTTTGGTCGCGTTGGTTTTCTGTCTGTCTCTTTGTCTGTCAGTCTGTCTGTTTGTTTGTTTGTCTGTCAGCAGGATAAATCAAAAAGTTATGAACGGCTTTGGATGAAACTTTGAGGAGATTGTTGAAAATGACAAAAGGAACAAGTGATTACATTTTGGTGGTGCTCCGGATCAAGATCCGGAACTAGGGTTTTTTTAAAAGGGCAAATTTTAACATTCCACTTCTTCACAAGAAGAAGGCAGAAAGACTTGAAAGAAAATAGTGTGTAACATAATGTTCTATCAAACAGCTTCCTTGGCAGAGGTCTGCACTCTCTCGTGCATTTCTGATTAGTGAATGTCACTTGAGAGTATCTTGAGAGTTCAATTTGCTGTACTACATGACTGGACTTTAACTTTCTTTACTTTGCAGTCTTATAATAAGACCATAGCCAGCCTTTCAACAGCTTAAAAACAAAAATGCATTCCTGAAATGCAGACATGTAAGCAGCCCTTGGTATGTAGGGCAGTCTATGAAACCTGCATACAATGAGTTGTTGTCAACCATTTTTTGGGGGAAACAAGCAGCTTTGACCTGCTTTGGTACTCAAATCAATTTCTCTTATCCAAAAAAATATACATTATACAGTACTGCACTGTGTATATATACAGTAATTTAGACAGTGGGTAGAATATAATCAGAGGTGGAAGAAGTACTGAAGTTGTGTACTTAAGTAAAAGTAGAAGTACCCTGCGAAAAAATTACTCAAGTGAAAGTAAAAGTTGCTTCCCAAAAACGTACTTAAGTAAAAGTCCTAAGTACTAACTTTTAAATGTACTTTTCAGTACAAAAGTACAAGTAGGCCTACTCACGCAATGGCTGTCTTTCTCCATGTCTACCTACTTGATCCAATAGGAAAAAGTGTCTGCAACGGTTTTCGGTTCTATTTGAACATGACTATGGAGTCCTGTTAATGTTTTTAAAAGTATATTTTCTGTCTGGGTGTCAATTTGGAAGAGGGGCTTGGTCCCGCCTCCCTGCCCGCAGCTGAGGCTACTGAAATATCCACGAAACACAACAGGAAAACCTAGGATAAATGTAACTAGTAACAAAGTCTTCTCCTAGAAATGTAAGGAGTAGAAAGTACAAGTAATTGTCAAAAAATGTAATTGAGTAAAAGTAAAAGTCTGCATTTTTATTTTTACTCAAGTAAGTACAAATTCCAGAAAAAACTACTTAAGTACAGTAACGAAGTAAAAATACTTAGTTACGTTCCACCTCTGAATATAATCCCCTTGTGTCCTAAGAACAGTGTGAGACAGGGAATGGGATAACATGAGAAAACAGATATTTGCTTGATGGAGATTTAGTTGATGGACTTTACACAGCATTATTTCAGGGAATAGTTGTGTAGCTGTGTGGTTGTGTATCTCTGATTAACAGCTCCTAGCTCTTGCCAAGTGCTGTAATTGCAAGGTTTTATCTTTCAATAGGCTTACCGTTGCCTTACTCATCTCATCCTCATCTCTTGTTATTTTATGCTACATCTTCTTTACCATGTGTAGGTCAATGCCGTCAGTGTTGCAACTGTACACTGCACCTAGATGTCTTTGTTTATTATCTAAACTTTGCTACTAATTACTTGTATACTGTACTGCTGCACTCTGCGCTGACCCCTTACTCTGTTCTTGCTTGAATTTCCCCCTTGTAAGTTGCTTTGGTCAAAGGCGTCTGCTAAATGTAATGTAATGTAATGTCATTTAATCTGTTCAGGAAACCTGTACTTCACCAATGCCTTCCTGACGGAGACCTACATCGAGGTGGTGCGCCTCAACTTCACCTTCCGGCGCGTGCTCCTGAAGACCCAGGTGGACATGCCGCGCCACATCGTGGTGGACCCCCGGAACCGCTACCTCTTCTGGGCCGACTACGGCCAGAGCCCCAAGATCGAGCGGTCCCTGCTGGACGGCACCAACCGCACGGTGCTGGTCTCCTCGGGCATCATCACGCCGCGCGGCCTGGCGCTGGACCGCCAGACGGGCCACGTCTACTGGGTTGACGACTCCCTGGACATGATCGCCCGCGTGCGGCCCGAGGGCGGCGAGACGGAGGTCATCCGCTACGGCAGCCGCTACCCCACCCCTTACGGAATCACCGTTTTTCAGGTAACTAGCTGGAATCTGGATATAATTGCTATTGGCCCCGAATCTGCATCCAAACATAGTAAAACATACAGTAGCTCAAGTCATCCGAGGGGATTTTTTTCATTCTGTTTCAAAAGTGGAGTTATACGCTTTTCATTGATGTACCACACATGGAAATCTGATATATATTTGAAAGGTTGCAAATGTTTAGAACCAAATGGCAGCAATTTATGTCTTGGGTGAATTTCAAGGATCTTTCCTGAGAGAATTGAACCTGGTTTGGTCCATGAAACGACCGATGTAATAACATAGGCCTTATGTTTTATCATTACTTCGTATTCCGGATGTACTCAGTGTTACATAACCACGTAGTCATGTGTAAGCGCGGTTAGGGCGTCAGACTTGTAGCCCAAAAGTTGCCGGCTCGACTCCCAAACCACCAGGACTATTGACTAGTGCTGTCCCCCATTCTCCTCCATGACTGAGGTACCCTAAGCATGGTATCATCTTCACTTTTCACTTTTTTTTTCAAACCCCATATGCTCTCTCCCTCCTCCAGGACAGCGTCATCTGGGTGGACCGCAACCTGAAGAAGGTCCTTCGAGCCAGCAAGCAGCCCGGCAGCTCCGACCAGCCCGAGACGGTGCGGGACAACCTGGGCATGCTGCGGGACGTGACCGTGTTCGACCCCCGCGTGCAGCCCACCTCGGCCCAGGAGCTGAACCACAACCCCTGCCTGGAGGACAACGGCGGCTGCGCCCACTTCTGCTTCGCCCTGCCCGGCTCCTCCCAGAGCGCCGCCAGATGCGGTTGCGCCTTCGGGAGTCTCGGGTCGGATGGCAAGACGTGCGTGGTGTCGCGGGAGGACTACCTCATCTACACCACGGAGAGCACGGTGCGGAGTCTGCGGCTGGACCCAGACGACCACTCGCCGCCCTTCCCCGTGGTCAACGTGCCGCGCACCTCCGTGGCGCTGGATTTCGACCGGCAGGACGGCAGGATCTACTTCACCCAGAGCGCCGGCGCCGGACACAGCAAGATCAGCTACATCAGCCTCTTCACGCCCTCGTCGCCGGCCACTGTGGTGGCTTCGGGTGAGTGGAAGAGCAAACTGTACCGTAATTTCTGGCCTATAAGCCGCTACATCAGTGGTTCTCAACCTTTTTTTTTGTCTGTAAATAAACGCCCCCTGGATCTCATCATAAGCCTGCCAACACCCCCTTGACCTCATCATAAGCCTGCCCTTCGCCCACCATACTGTAGTATTAAAAACATAAAACATAGTAACTGCCCCCTCTCAGCTGTATGCTTCTCAACACATAATCAATATTTTGCCTTTAGCCTTTTACTTCAAAGGCAATACCACATCATGTTCTCCCATGTTTGACTGAGATATTAGAATAATAAAAGGCAATAATAAAATAAAATAATAAAAAAGGCAATACAACAATTTCATTCAGGACAAATAATATTGATTATTCCACACTAAATGGTTATGGATAGGACAAAAAGGATAAATATCCTATTTGATATGATCTGTTTGAGTGTTATTATTATTCCATTCCATTATCATCCCAGTCAATTCTCTCAGCAAGTACAGGTTGTGTCGTTTTTCTAAGTGCCGTACTCTGCCTGTTAGATCTGGGAGCCCCTGACGGCATTGCCTATGACTGGGTCAACAAGAGGATCTACTACAGTGACTACATCAACCAGAGCATCAACTCCATGGCGGTCGATGGCTCCCAGAACACCGTCGTCGCCCACGTGCCTCGTCCCCGGGCCATCATCGTTGATCCCTGCAGAGGGTAGGTCACAGCCAGAGGCGGAATTAGCCTAAGGCAAACGTAGGTCATTGCCTAGGGCCCTCCATAGGGCCTCTCAACTGTCACACCAGTCGCGATAAACACACAAAAAAGTTGACCTGATCTTAATTTGTAACTTACGTAAAGTAATCGAAGATATATACGAGACAAAACACTCAAATAGCACCCTCGCTCCTCCCATGCCAATATGTGACGTGTTTAATGAATGGCTTTTGAGGGCCTAGGGCGCCCCCCCCCCCACCCGGCAAACAGACCACATAATGTTACCAGAAAGTCAGTCATAACCTGTAAAGACTTATGTGGGCTAGACAAGCATAACAGACCACTTAACGTCACCCTACCCACAATACTGTATATTCGTTTATGTTTACATTGTTCTTAGCCTATGGTTTTATCCAAAGCAGCTTACAAAAGCATTTATTAATAATATGCTGTAATATGCACCTCCCTTGGGCCTGGGTAGTAATCTAGTAAACTGGGGTCTTTGACTTGTTAACCTCTTAATCCATAGTGGTATGGGTCAATGCCTACAATGCCTTGCCATGTGTTATGAATTGTTCAAGCCATTTATCTTTTCTTTTGTAAGAAAATTACATATTTTTTGGATTTTTAAAAATGTATTTATTGAGGACAGTTGAGAGACAGGAAGTGAGTAGGGAGAGAGAGACGAGCAAGGGTCAGCAAAGGACCCAGGCCGGAATCGAATCCGATCTTTTTAGTACTTTTTTGCCTTTATTTGATAGGACAGTTGGAGATTTTGACAGGAGGCAAGTGGGAGAGAGAGATGGGGGGCGATCGGCAAATGACCTGGGCCGGAATCGAACCCGGTTGGTCGGCGTAGTAATCCAGTGCCCTACCGCTAGGCCACGGCAGGGGGTTAACCTGTTCTCTTCATCTGGCACAGGTACATGTACTGGACGGACTGGGGCACTAATGCCAAGATCGAGCGTGCCACGCTGGGGGGAAACTTCCGGACAGAGATAGTGAACAGCAGCCTGGTGTGGCCCAACGGACTCACGCTGGACTACGATGAGCAGAGACTCTACTGGGCTGATGCTAGCCTGTAAGACTCCTTATTCTTTCCTTATTCTTACTCCTTATGCCTTGGTCACACCAAGAGCGACCTACGCTAACTGAGCGACGGAAGTCATTATTTCTCTATGGATGGGAAGCAAACTGGGCGACCAGAGCGAATTCGCCAGGGGCAAAGTGAACTGAGGGACCAGAGTGAATTTCAAAGATTGCAGTCAAGCTAATATTATGGTAAAGAGCTATGACATAGTTCGGTGAAAAAACAATTGGAATGTTCATATTGCCGAATGTCCCAGGCTGTCAAGCCAGAGCCGTTATGTGATTACCTAAATCAAACATGTCAATTTCACGTCCAGAATTCAAGGCGAAACTTCTTCTGCTTCCTCGGCTACCAGGCAGCGTAGGTCGCCCTTGGTCTGGACGCAGCATTATCGCTTTCTTGGCGACAGCTCACTTGAAGTAGAGGCACCAGCCTCAATATGACTGCCCTAGTAAAATAAAGAAGAAATATTGAGTTAACATTCAATTACATATTGCATTGTGAGAGTTTTATATTAAAAAGACACACACGTGCAGCACATCTTTTGACATTTTTCGTTCAATAGAAGTATTATTCATACATTCAGTATTTCATACATTAGCCGGTATACAGTATTTAGGTGTATTTCAAATGAAAATGTGTTCTACTAGTTTTTTTTTTCATACAGGTTGCACTGGAGCTAAGCAAACTAATCCATCTCTCCTCCTGTGTGTGTGTGTGTTTTCCCATGTATGTTTCTGTGTGTGTGTGTGTGTGTGTGTGTGTGTGTGTGTGTGTGTGTGTGTGTGTGTGTGTGTGTGTGTGTGTGTGTGTGTGTGTGTGTGTGTGTGTGTGTGTGTGTGTGTGTGTGTGTGTGTGTGTGTGTGTGTGTGTGTGTGTGTTTCCATGTGTGTGCGTTAATCAGTCAGAAGATAGAGCGTTGCTCGCTCACGGGCGCTAACCGAGAGGTGATCGTCAGCACAGCCGTCTACCCCTTTGCCCTGACGCTTTACGACCAGCACATCTTCTGGACCGACTGGAACACGCGCAGCATCTACCGGGCCAGCAAGCACGACGGCTCGGACCAGCGGGTCATGATCCAGAACCTTCCGTCGCGGCCCATGGACATCCACGTGCTGTCCGACAGCAGGCAGCAGCAGTGCAGCAGCCCCTGCCAACAGTTCAACGGAGGCTGTAGCCATATCTGTTCACCAGGTACTGTTGTGCCACACAGTTACAGGAAATAGCACTTATTTTATATATATTTATTTTATATTTTGTTGTATTAGTATATACATTTTTACGCAGTTCAGTTTCAGCAGTTCAAGAGAGGCTGGTACTGTAGGAGTGACACACAGTTACTAGGAATAACACTTTAAGTAAAATATTTATTTTATATATATTTATTTAACATTTTGTAGTATTAGTATTTACAGTGTTTTTGCGCAGTTCAGTGTTTGCAGTTCAGCAAAGACTGTAGCCATATCTCTTCTCCAAGTACTGTAGGATTGCCACACAGTTACAGGAAATAGCACTTTAAGCATACTATTTTATATTTATATAAAATGTTATATTCATTTTTCATTATTTGTATACATGGTGTATTTTAAGCAGTTCCGTTTCGGCAGTTGGAGGCTGCACCCACATACCTATCTTCTCCAAGTACTGTAGGCGTGCCACACAGTTACAGGATTTGGCGCTTCAAATTACAATAATCTACTGTATTATGTGATTTTCCTGTCACTGTTACTGCTGTAAATATTTTTTCTTTATTCTAAATATTGTGAAGTGCTGACACCACGGAGCCAGTGTACGGAATTGTAACACCCGACGGGAGTGTACATTTTCTATGCTGTCTAGATCAAGTTTAGTAGCCTACCCACTCCAGTTGTTCAGGCCAGTTACTGTTGTTGATCAATTTCAGCTTTCACCTTCATCTTAAGAAGCATAAAGATATTGCTAATGAGAAAACCTAAAAACATTTAATATTTACGAAGACTAGCTGGGAGAAGTATTAAGAAGTAGTACAGAATGTTATACTTGAAGTTGTACCATTTTTTCTAGTTTGCACAAAAGCCAGGCATTACCATCCTGGCCAAGCCATAAGTCTTAATGCACCCTGACAAGAGGGGTGGGCAGGGATTGTTCATGTGGAGGGTGCACCCACAATGGCTGCTTTTCTCAGACCTCATGTTGCTGTTGTTCGTTTCCAGGGCCACAGGGTGCGGAGTGTCAGTGCCCTTCGGAGGGCCGTTGGTATCTGGCCGAAAACAAATACTGTATCCAGGACAACGGGACCCGCTGCCAGGCAGACCAGTTCACTTGCATGAATGGCCGCTGCATCAGAGCCCAGTGGAAGTGTGACAACGACAATGATTGCGGCGACGGGAGCGACGAGCTGGAGAGAGTTTGTGGTAGGGAGCCCCTCTTCCATGGCACAGCTGCGGTGCTACATATATCTTGCTTTTTTGTGTCTTTGCTTTTGTTTGACTGTCTGTGCTCTGTTTGTTGGCTCTGTACGGTGTACTGTAGACCTTTTGTTTTGGGCAATAGAACTATGTTCCCAAACTTTACCATGACAAGGCCCCCATATAGCGAGGTGTTCCAGCCAAGGGCCCCCTTACATTAGCCAGAACCTTCCTCTTCAGAAATTACTGTCAGTTTTTAACCCGTTAAAACACAGCATTATAAATTTGTTGTTACCAGAATGGCAATGGCCGAGTCTAATTGTATTACTAAAGGCCCTGTGCTGTGTAAGAAATAACGACCGACGAGGTGTCCCGATATCAAGGGAAATAATGGACGAGACGGAGCGTTCTAACAGCCCGATGGCGAAGCCGAAGGGCTGTTCGCATCACCAAGTCCATTTTCCCTTGATATCAGGACACCTCGAAGGCCGTTATTCCTATCACCTGGTCGCTATTCCTTATCACCCGGTTGCCAGCATTTAAGTATTAATTTATTAATGTGTTGATCTAAGACTTCTTGAGAAAGTAGATTAACCACTGCGCTTGGTTCGTTGCTATGGGCACCACTTTCTAATCTAGTGAGACGCGCCTCTATCGTATGCGTGTAAGGACGCGCATAGAATGTTGGGGCGACTTGACAACCAAATGTGAGAGAATTAATGACGGGATCTTGGTTTGACAACCAAATGCGATAGAAGTAACGATGGGGTCTTGGCCATAGCAGTTTAGAATTAGTAACAGCAGTTCGCCAGAAAGTTAAGCTAGGCTCAAACTACAGGACTCCCGATTGTGTATCCGATTTTGACGTCGCGGTGCACCGCACACTAGAAGAGAACTGCAACAGTCAATCTTATCCTTGCTCGCAACCACCGAGACAATGCGCAGCGTTCTATTTCCAGTCGCAAATATCATTACTGTTTGATTTCTACGATTTGCGATCGGCGACTCTTTGAGCTGCCAAAGTTCTATCTTAGATCGTTTCACACAACGAGGAAATCTTTCCCGACAATCGCTTGCGATGTTCCTGGGGGGTAACATTCCACCGATTGTCTTAAGGGGAGTGTTCAGCCGAGAATCGGGGCGATAGTCATGTAGTTTGAGCCCGGCTTTAGGACGCCCTACGCCCGCACGCCTGCATGACATCATAGGTGTCCTGTTCTCAGGGAATAATGGACACCTGCTCAGCCAATCAGAAGACGTCCCGTCTGCTCACCGGGTGATAAGTCATAGTAGAGTAGTGCTAATTAACCTTTCAATGACAGCATGCCTCAGATGGCACAGCATGCAGTTAGTCTCAAGCGCATGTACTGTGTTGACATTTACATGATCTGAGTGAATTAATCACTACCTGACTAATCCTGCCTACAAGTGTTCTTGTGCAATAATAAGGTTCTCAAGCTTAGCATCTCAACAATTTCACTCAAGGCTCACTGTCAGTCATAGTGTACAGTGAGTGCACATGTACTCTGCTCAGCAATCCAGCTTCATGCCAAGATATTTGCTAATCCCGAATTGGGCAACGTCCACATCTCTGTCCATCCTTTGGCTGTTGATATATGAGGTGCCCTTAGGCAAGGGAGGAGGATATTTCAAGAAGCTTTATCCCCTGTATAGCCCTGATTGGGTTTCCATTTCCTATTTTGATGGATGTGTTATGATGTTTCTCCTAAATACCTGGACAGCAGTTTGGATAATCTTAGCAGTTGCGTGTGTGGAAAGAATGTTTGCTTTCAAAAGGCTCCAGAATTCTCCAGTAGCGCTGTGTGAATCTGCACATCTCTGAGTCATTCCAGGAATGTTTTTTCCTTTTTTTTCTTTCGCATTACTCAGTCTGCATCTCAGCAGAAGATTCCTCTTGTTGGAAGTCCAAACCGCTTGCTCCCATCTGGTAGTGTTAACTTAACACACTGGCATACTGGGCGAATAGATCGTCAGTGACGAGATCAAGTGACAGAGAATTGCTAGGCTGTGCAGCGACAGCAATACGAGCCATAGAAGCGACAGAGTATGTCCATTAGAAGCAGAATGCAAGCATTCCAACATTGGCATTGGTTGTGGTGGCTGTCGCCGAACTGCATCATAGCTAATTTGCATAATATTGGCTGGAGTTTAACTACAAACTGACGCTTTAGTCGTGCGAATGGCCTTTAGTGGCCCCAATCACTTTTGTCTCTTGTCTCCCACGACTCAGTACAAAGCCTGTTACTTCCGTCGCTGGACTCGCTCATGTCGCACTTGGTCTATTCATGCCATTACAGTACTGCTGTTGTTGTGTTGTCTCACCTGTGATTACTGTACCTGTATGTGTTGGGGGTGTGCTGTACTGGGTGGGTGTACTGTATGTGTGATGTGCATGTTTAGTGTTTTGTCTTTGTGTTTTCTCCCGATGCTGTAGGTTTGTGTTTGTGGTGTGTTTTGTGTTGTCTTACATGTTTGTCATACCTGATGTACTTGTGTGGTGTTTTGTATGTGTGTGTCTGCCCCTTTTTTATGTTTTGGTTTGGTGGTGGTGTTCTGACTCACTCAGAAGCTTTTTCATGCCAGCTTTGATTATTGTATTCTGCCTTTTCCATCTTCTCTTGACATGTACTATTCTTCTTTAACTTTATTAAAGTCTACTCTATCTATCTATCTATCTATCTATCTATCTATCTATCTATCTATCTATCTATCTATCTATCTATCTATCTATCTATCTATCTATCTATCTATCTATCTATCTATCTATCTATCTATCTATCTATCTATCTACTGTATCTATCTTATCGTCTTGCTTCTTGCCTTACTCTTGCATGTTGTTGATTACCTCTTCTTTCTCCGCTTTTCAAAATCTGCTCTCATCAGGATCCAAGGCAGATTCTGCTGCTTTTGGTGTGTATGCTTCCATTCTCTACCACGATAGCCTTTCTTCCTACTGCTTGTACTGTATCTCATCACACTTTTGGCATGTTTTAACAATTTAATTGCTTTCTCTCTGCCACTGCCTCTTGCATGCAGCCGTCCCACAAGTGCTATCGTTCATTGCCCTGTCAGGTAACACTGTTATGTCAAGTCATCTTGTATAATGACTTTCCCTAAGCCTTGTGGATAAGATGAAAAATAATGAAAAAAGAGATACCTGGCTTTTCTTTGTCTTTTGTTTGACTTTTATTTTGACTTGCAGCCTTCCACACCTGTGACCCCACGGTGTTCACCTGTGGCAATGGCCGCTGCGTGCCCTACCACTACCGCTGTGACCACTACAACGACTGCGGGGACAACAGTGACGAGGACGGCTGCCTGTTCCGGCCCTGCGACGCCAGCACGGAGTTCCCCTGCAACAACGGCCGCTGCATCTCCAAGGAGTACGTCTGCAACGGCATCAACAACTGCTTCGACAACGGCACCTCGGACGAGAAAGACTGCCGTAAGTCAGCAGCAGGATTGGCTTGCGTAACATCTCTGGTTTTAATCATAAAGACTTCCTTTTCTACTGCAATCAATTATGTTATTGTTATTGTTCAATACATGTTTTAGACTGATGACATCTCTTATGCATCAGCTGGTTTGTTTCACTTTGTTTAGAACTAGTTGCAATAGGGCAACAGACTTGAACAGAGCAGAGCCGATACTATATATGTTGTTGGCATCCTGTGCTACATTTCCCCAACAACTCTTAAGTAGTACTTAAACCTAAGTAGTACTTAAGTATGAAATGCCCCCTATTCAATTGTTCAGATATAGGTCTCACATCATCACTAGAAGTTTATACATACACTATTTTATGACACCAGGTTCATAAATAGGGCTGTGATGTTCGTCTCAAATAAAAAATGTGCGGGTCTGCATTGAAAGTGAGGGCAGTAGCCTCTAACTGCAGATGGGGTCACCTGCGGGCCTATTCACTATTTACTGAAAATACTGCAGTACATCATAACAACATTGCTATGACAGAGAGCCTTAAGTAACACATTAAGACATAGCCATTTCAATTTTGGTGACAGTAAGGTTATACTGTAACATAGGCTCTGTGCTAATTGGTTTAAATCATGTTTGGGTGTCTCTCTCCTTCTGTTTCTATGTGCAGCTGAGCGCACCTGTCAGCCTGGCCAGACCAAGTGCCAAAGCACCAACATCTGCATCCCGCGCTCCTACCTGTGTGACGGTGACAATGACTGCGGTGACATGAGTGACGAGAGCCCCACTCACTGTGGTACGTCAGAGAATTGCATTTTACATACATGAAAAGTACACAATTGACTGTTATTTTGTTGTACCAGTAAGTATTAGTTGATTATTTATGTAAATATACATAATGTACATGTAAATACACATGAAAAGATCAATTTGTCGTTGCAATACTTACTCATGGGCAGTCATGGGTAAGCGGTTAGGGCGTCAGACTTGTAGCCCAAAGGTTGCCGGTTTGACTCCCGACCCGCCAGGTTGGTGGGGGGAGTAATCAACCAGTGCTCTCCCCCATCCTCCTCCATGACAGAGGTACCCCGAGCATGGTACCGTCCCGCCGCACTGCTCCCAAGGGGTGCCATTGAGGGCTGCCCCCTTGCACGGGTGAAGCATAAATGCAATTTTGTTGTGTGCAGTGTTCACTTGTGTGCTGTGGAGTGCTGTGTCACAATGACAATGGGAGTTGGAAGTTTCCCAATGGGCTTTCACTTTCACTTTACTCTGGCCACCATCCTACTCAGTCAGTGAACGCTGCATAATTTAAACAATGATTGTAAAGCCTGTGAAACTTTGGTACAGTACATGCTTAAATTGAACTCTGTTTATTCTTTTGAGTTATATATGATGGCACCATTTTTTTTACCACTAACATGAACCACTTTGGCTCATCATCTGCTTCTGTTTTGTCTCGTGTTTGGTACTTGAATTGACTAGGATTATAGCAAAGTTACAATCCCCTATTGTCTACACACTTGAATCAGTGGCT
>NC_085869.1:36815495-36835495 GCF_034702125.1 Engraulis encrasicolus
AAACAGACAGGCAGTCAATAAAGTCAGGCATTTAGGCAGACAGCCATTGAAGAGAGCCACCACCTCCCAAAAACTTAAACGATAAGGTTAAATTTACAATCTGTGAGGGGGCACTGTGGGTCAGCCCACCAAGCCCCCCGCATAAGGGCTTGCATGCCCATGGGGAGGGACACAGGTTTCAGTGCAGCCTGGGTCATTTCCCAGCCCTGCCCCATCTCTCTCTCCCACTCTCTTCCTGTCATACTCTTGACTGACCTATCAACAATAAAGACACAAAAAAGCCCTAAAACATAAGGAAATGTACACTCAATGTACTGTATTGACGTAATCCTCCAATTTGTTGAAAATACTTTGGCCGTGTAGCAGGCCGGCTACCTATTTAGATAACTAATTCGGCCGGCCCTCGGTCTCCCATGCCTGGGAGATAGCGGGCGGATTAGGGTTATCTTGAGGGCTGCATCAGTCTTCAGTCTCCTCCGCCGGTGAAGCTGGTACCGCATTCCTCCATGCGTAGTGAGGGGCTTAGTAGTTAGTGAAATGTCAGCGTCACCGCTGGGGGTGGAGATGGATTGGGTGCACGTTGCGATTTTGTCACACACAAAAAAAACAGATTTTAAAATTAATTAAGATTTTACGCAATTGGAGTTAAAACAAGATTAAAATCATGTACAGTAGAAGATGTGGGGATAACAAAACCAGAAGGGAGGGACAGTCTCTTCCATTTCCCCCTCCTAATCGCACCTTAGATCAGTCGTGGGTAAACTCGGGTCCGGGTGCCACATGCAGTCCACTGAGCCATTTCATGTGGCCCGCAGAGCTTTAGTCTGCTTGCCTGCTGCTGCAGCTGATGCCGTGTTGTGTTGGGGAAATGGGATATGGATGCGTGTAAGAATGCACTCCTGCTTAGCCGGCTGTTACACTGGCCTGCTATTGCTTCTGCAGCTGATGTAGTGTTGTGTTGGGGAGCTGCTTTATCAGTAGTTCAGTGCCGGTCGGTGAGCGGGTTGCCATCGCCGGCCTGCCACATTCCTGCCTGCTGACTCCCCTTGCCCCCCCCAGCTGACTCCCGTTGTCCACCCTACCCCCTCCCTCCCCCCGGCCGGCCAAGCCACCCTCCCCACTCCCCCAAACCCCTCCCTCTACTGACCCAAGACTGCTCATGTCCGCCCCCCAACCCCAGCATACAGACATGCACACACACTTCACATACACAAACACTCTCACACCCCCCCACCCCACACACACACACCAACCTCACAGTTGTCAACAGCGGTGTGTCCACAGTTGTTTATTTATTAAGTGTCACCATGTCCTATAAGCATCAATATTACAGTAATGTCTGCAGACAGACTACAGACTGGCTCTGTAGTAAAATAAATTATTTTCTTATTGTGCTCAACAACACCTGCTCTAACACCTTCACCTGCTCTGCATTTAAAATAACAGAAATAGCCTGTTCCATTTATTTCCCTCCTGGCGTACTTCGTTTTACATACGTTAAAACCACTGAATTTGACTGGAGGCCGGTTTTGCATTTGTTTGTGATTAGTATTGCAGATACACTGTGGTTCAACTTGTTGTGTCCGCTTCTTTTGGCTGTTGAAGCCCCTTGTGTTTCTGAAGCTAGAGTTGGATTCAAACGAATCAATGGCATCATCAGGTTTTAAGTGTTTTAACAGGTGAAAAGTCTTTAATGTTTTCTCTTTGGGCATTGTTCTCCTGTCAGCCACTACGGTGCGGACGTGTAACTCGGACCAGTTCCGCTGTGACGACGGGCGCTGCATCGCTTCCTCCTGGATCTGTGACGGGGACAACGACTGTGGGGACATGAGTGACGAGGACCAGAGGCACAACTGCGGTGAGAACTCCTTTTTTTAAATGGGGGGGGGGGGGTGTACCTTTATTTGTGACAGGACATTTAGAGAGGCGACAGGAATCGAGTGGGGAGCAGTGTTAATTTCGTCAGCTTTTTTTTATTTAGTCTTAGTCTTAGTCACAATGACGAAAATCAATTTTAGTCTTAGTCATATTTTAGTCATTGCCTTCCCAATTTAGTCTTAGTCTTAGTCAAAATGACGAAAATCAATTTTAGTCATAGTCAAATTTTAGTCATCATTTCAAATTTTAGTCATTTTAGTCAATATTGTGGTGTAAAATAAATAACCTACAATGGCTATTTTTATTTCACAAAGTATTACTAATATAGCCTATTGCAGCAAATATTCACCTTGTTACTTGGTAATTTTCCACCAAAACCCAAATCAGTCATTTCAACATCATAGAGCAAAAGAGCATCACACACACACACACACACACACACACACACTTCCAGGTGCAGGCTTCTCTCTCTCTCTCTCTCTCTCTCTCTCTCTCTCTCTCTCTCTCTCTCTCTCTCTCTCTCTCGTGCATTAGAAGCTGCTGCATATTATATTTGATTTTGAGTTTGATCACGGAGGAAGCTACATGCTCTTCTTAACCTGACCGCGTGACTTAAAGCCTGCAGATTGCCGGCAGTGGGAAGACCAGTCATCCCAAGTCTGCATGAAGTTCAATAAGTCTCCCTGATAGTGGCTTCCCGATGACCACGAGTCAGATAAAATACTGCTGATGTTAGACTATGCAAGTTAGCGGTTTTTGTTTTCAATTGGCAATGCGAGCAGAGAACGATAATGACTCGTGCGGCATGCGTGGAATAGGCTTAAATAGATTGCGCGAGCACACTTCGTATGCCCTGCAAAAGTCCGAGGAAAAATAGTTAGGCAGGGGTATGCAGACTGGACGATAGAAAGGACACGCACATACAAATATTTAAACACTAATGCTGTTTTGTTTGTCGGGGGTGTCGATAAGCATGACCTGAAAAGATTTTTTGGAACTTAGGAAGACGCTGCAGAGACGCATGGAAATGCTGTCGACTTCCTTGGGTCTTTTAGCGTTGCTCTCGACGAGAACAAGTTTCAAATCTCAACAGTTTAAAACTCCTTAGCGATCGCCCATCCATTGATTCTTTTCAAAACTAGGCTACAGTAGCCGTGCCTCTGTTTACTAGCCTACTCCTAGTCTACTTAGACAGGCCAACTTTCCCCCTGCTGGCGCGCGCTCCCTCGGTGACTGATAAATTCACAAATCCAACCTTCATGATTTGCTTGCGAACTGCCTACTCATATGGTTAAACAACAAATATAGCAAACATTACAAAAAAAGAACAGAAAACGAACGCCGGGCTAAGACAGCCTAAGTGAAAAGGAGTATAGTGTAAGCTCGAGGAGGTTTAGAATGACAGTGTCAGAGGAGGATTGGCGCGACTGTCATTACCTACTGCAGAAACACATGTCTCCGTCATGGACAAGAGGGCTGTTGAACATGTTTCAAAATTAACACTTCACTCAACGTCGGTTATTTTTTCTCTTTCTCTGGGAATGTTTTAGGACCTAAACTCAACTTAAATGGACTCACTGAACTACTAGGCTACAGAACTACTGACTGAGCCGCGCCATGCACTGGTTGCCAGCAGAGACAAGCCAGGCAACACAGCGTGAGCGCGCAATCACCTATGAAGTTCAAGACACTTAGGCCTATATTACAATTACAAATTACAAATTAATTATAAATAATCCTATTTTTTAATGTCCATTCGTCCATGGCTTGTAAATTTCGTCTCGTCTTAGTCTCCTTGACGAAAATATTTTTTTATTTTCGTCATATTTTGAGTTGCTTGAGGCAATTTTTAGTGCTTCATCGTCTCGTCATCGTCAAGGGAAAAAGGGGCGTTGACGAAATATTTTCGTCATCGTCGTGGTTGACGAAATTAACACTGGTGGGGAGACGCGGACAGGGGAGGGTTCGAACTCCTTGTTTACTTCACTATACTTTGACTTTACTTTTATTTTTCATGACATTGCACATTAATAAACATAGGGGTCAGTGACGTTTCAGCAGTAGCATATGCCAGGGTGGCGCAACGACAGCCAGAGCCACTATTGTATGGATTTTTTGTTTGTTTGTCTGTTTTTAGTGGGCTATTTAAGAAGCACATTCATTGCAGCATATCAACCCCCAATTACTAATTAATTTATTGGCATTAAATGGCATTACTTCGCCTGACATCTGAGACCAAAAAGTGTATTTCACCCATATATACATACATACATGTAGATGTGCCAGATTGCAGCACAGAGGCTAATTTCCATCTGGCGTCCAAAATACATCTACCTCATTATCTTGCTTACGCTCTCCATTTCTTTCACTCCTTCTACTTGTCTCTTCTTCTCTCCTGTTGTTCTTCTGTCCTGCTCTCTCTCTCTCTCTCTCTCTCTCTCTCTCTCTCTCTCTCTCTCTCTCTCTCTCTCTCTCCCTCTCTCTCTCTCTCTCTCTCTCTCTCTCTATGTCTTTCTCTGTTTATTTCTTGCACATGCACTCTCTCACTAACTTATCTTCGTTGACTTGTCTTATCTCCTCTATCATGGCACTCCCCTCTCTCCTTACCTCCTCTTTGCATCTGTCTCTTAATCTCTCCACCCCTCTACCTCTACCTCTGTTTTTTCCCACTTTCTTTCTCTCTCCTTCCTGTCCTCACTGTGATGGATTGGACAGTCCATGTAACAGAGCAGGCAGGCTGGGGGATGTCTTGTGTGACGGTCCACTACTGAGGGTGCTTAGGGATGGCAGTACACTGTAAAACATTGCAACCAGTTAAACGTAGCCCCTTAACGTACCTTCTGTGGCACGCTGTAATAGGCCTTGAAAGTTAACTACTATAGTACTACACTACTATGACAGTGCACGGGGCCTTTAGTAATACATTACGACTTGGTCATTGCCATTCTGGTAACAGCTAATTTATAATGCTGTGTCTTAAGAGGTTAAAAAAGGAAGTTGCCCTGCTGCCTCACGTTTGTAAGTTAAATCAACTTGAGAAAGCCCCGAGTTGAGTTAAGCCTCGAGTTGAGTTGATTTACAAAATTAAGGCAGTGGGGCAACTTACCTTTTTTACGTTTAACTGGCTTGCAATGTTTTTACAGTGTAGTGGTCGTAAGGGTGAGGTGGATGGAGTGATGGTAATGGTGTGTCATGGTGGTCATGGGCGCCTCTTTTTTGTCATGGGCCCCACATGTAGCAGACTGGAGGATCTCTTGTCTGACTGTCCACTAGCGAAGCCTTTGGGTGTTGACTGTTGGGTGGCGATGGTGGGGGTGGTGGGTTTAATGGTATGTGGTGGTGGTGGTATTGTACAGTCCCGCCGCACTGCTCCCTTTCGGGCGTCATAAGGGCCTGCCCTCTTGCACGGGTGAGGTATAAATGCAATTTCGTTGTGTGCAGTGTGCAGAGAACACTTATGTGCTGTGGAGTGCTGTGTCAAAATGACGAGTTTCCCAGTTGGGCTTTCGCTTTCGTAAGGCTGTTGGGTGGTGGATGGTGGTGAGGTTGTTAATGGTGTGTGGTGGTGTTGAATAGTAAGGCTGTTGGGTGGTGGATGGTGGTGGGGTTGTTAATGGTGTGTGGTGGTGTTGAATAGTAAGGCTGATGGGTGGTGCTGGTGTGTGGTGGTGGTATATAGTAAGGGTGTTGGATGGTGGTGGTTGTGGGTCGTGGGTGGGAGGTGGCCTCCTATTTTGTTCGTCACGAGCCCTGCATTCCTAATTTTGGCCGCCTCACTCGCCGCTTTGTGGGGGTCTCAGGCTGGGATCAGGGCTCTCACGTCCCCGGCCTGGGCAGCGGGCCGCTCAGCCAGCCAGCCAGCCAGCCGGCCAAGCTTGGCCCAGTGTTGCCAGATTGGGCGGTTTCCTGCCCAATGGGGCTGATTAGGATGGTCGTCGGGTCAAAAAAAATGGCATTTGGGTGGGTTTTTCTGCACATTTTTGGTCATAGAAATCAATAGAATTTAGTTCAAATTGGGCGGCACTTAATACTTCCAGGCAGGTTTTGAGCATTTTTTGGGCTGGAAATCATCAGTCTCATCTGGCAACCCTGGCCAGGCAGCCAGTCATCCAGCCAGCCAGCCAGCCAGTCAAGTCAACCCTCCTCAACAATAAGAAAGGGAGGCAGGCAGGGAGGCAGCACGCGGCTGACCCCCGCCAGAGCCCGGGCACGCACAAAAGGAGAATCCCCTCCTGCCTCCCGCCTGCCACCATGCCGCATTGACACACACGGCCCCTCAGGAATGCCCTCCATTGTTCCCCTTACTCAAGGCTCAAGGAATCCCATTGGGGGAAATGGATCTAGTTGCTGATTGGCTGGGTGACAGTGATTGTTATGCCGTCCTATTATGAAGTCAGTTGTGTTGTGGTAGAGAAATGAAAAGGAAGGGTTTGGGGAGTGATTGATGACTTCTGATGCAGAATTTTGTTTTTGTTTTGTTTTGTTTTTTAAAGGGTGGGGTGGGGGTCTAGATGAGTGGACAATTGAGTTTTAATATAGAAATGAAAAGAAAAGTTGAATTGATGAGTGATTTGGTTATTGATTTTTTTTCATGACCCTCTTTTATTTTTGACAATCAAATCAGAGAAGGGTAAAGAACAGGATTTTTCCGTAATGAGTATTTGTTTCATTTTGATTTTGTGTCCCTCACTTCCAGACAGAAGTGACTGAGAGGTGCTGAGAAGTCGGGTAGATGCTTGATTAATTTCACTTGGTTAATTTTTTATTTTTTTAAAACGTATTTTTCTCTTCTTCAGCCAATCGTACGTGCTCCTCATCGGAGTTCACCTGTGCCAACAACCAGCCTCCTCAGAGGAAGTGTATCCCGCGTGACTGGGTGTGTGACGGCGACGCTGACTGTGCCGATGCGCTGGACGAGCACCAGAACTGCACACGCAGGTCCTGCGGAGCCAACGAGTTCACCTGCGCCAATGGCCTCTGCATACGTGGCGCCTACAGGTAGAGCGCAAGCAGCCAGTCCGTTTAGAAATATATCATCACTATGGGTAAATAGTAGCCTCTTTGCTGAAAAGACTGAACTATCCCATAACAACATTGCTACGCCATTACTGGGTGCCTTAAACAACATTAAGACTTTGTCACTGACAATAAGTTCATAACATACAAAAGGCTCTGCAGGAGAAAATGACTGACTTTGTTAGCCACTAATAAACAACACAAATTCATAGGCTGAAATATATCAGATGGCCAGAGCTTGAAGCATCATGGTGACTGTGCCCCCACCTTTCATAAAGCAATACTGTCCTGTACTCTAGATTACTGTAATGCGTAGCAATATGATGTCTATTGTGTGTGTGTGTGTGTGTGTGTGTGTGTGTGTGTGTGTGTGTGTGTGTGTGTGTGTGTGTGTGTGTGTGTGTGTGTGTGTGTGTGTGTGTGTGTGTGTGTGTGTGTGTGTGTGTGTGTTGTGTCAGGTCCTTGGGTATTTTGAAAGGCGCTCAAAATAAAATGTATTATTATTATTATTATTAGGTGTGACCGGCGTAATGACTGTGGCGATGGCAGTGACGAGCAGGGCTGCACCTACCAGGCCTGCCAGCAGCACCAGTTCACCTGCCAGAACGGCCGCTGCGTGGCGCAGGACTTTGTCTGCGATGGGGACAACGACTGCGGCGACGAGTCGGACGAACTGGAGGAAAGGTGCCACACCCCCGCGCCCACCTGCCCGCCCGGACAGTACCGCTGCGAGAACGGACACTGCATCGCCATGGCGAAGGTGTGCGACCGCAGTGACGACTGTTCGGACAACAGCGACGAGAAGGGCTGCGGTAAGTCTCATAGATACACTGTGAAGCTAATGTACACCCAATCGTAGGTATATAGGCTCTTTTCCACTGCTGGTTTTCTACCCGTCACAGTGGGTACAACACAGCTTGACTCAGCTCGAAAACCAGTCGGCCGGCTGAAGCAAGCTGAGCAGGTCTTTCACTGCCTACTTTCAAAATCCGTGTCAGCTCGTTCTCACCGGTGAATAAAAAAGTAATCACTTGTGTGTATGCGTCTGTGTGTGTGTGTGTGTGTGTGTGTACGTGTGTACGTGTGTGTGTGTGTATTTCTCCCATAATTAGGCGTCAACGAGTGTCTGGACACCAGCGTCCATGGCTGCGACCACAACTGCACCGACACGCCCACCGGCTTCCTGTGCGCGTGCCGCCCCGGCTACCGCCTCATGTCCGACGGCCGCACCTGCGACGACGTGAACGAGTGCGGCGAGACCCCGGGCGTCTGCAGCCAGATCTGCGAGAACACCATGGGCTCGTACGTCTGCAAGTGCGCCCCGGGCTTCCTCCGTGAACCGGACGGTCGCAGCTGTCGCCAGAACAGCGGCATTGCACCCTACCTGCTCTTCAGGTGTGTGTGTGTGTGTGTGTATGTGAGAGACAGTATGTGCTCTTGGTGTCAGACTGTACAGTATGTATGACTGTGCATGTGTGGCACTTGATGTCCTTATGATGTCCTTGAGTACAATGTATATGTATTGTGTATTGGGTTGTATACTTTATGTCTTCATGTTGGCTGTAACAAGTCATGATGGTGGTGAAAACAAATTTCCCTCTTGGGACAGTGTAGGCTATCTAATCTAATCTAAAGGCTGTCTAATCTTCAGTAACCGCTACTACCTGCGGAACCTCTCCACGGATGGCCTGGCCTACTCTCTGGTGCTGCAGGGGCTCACTAGCGCCGTGGCTCTGGACTACGACCGCGTCGACAAACGCATCTACTGGGTATGTACCGTAGTATGTGGATGGCAGATTTAGAAACAGGCTACGTGGACAGAACAATCAAATGGCATCAAACAAATATGATTAAAAAATAATAAGGCAAAAGAAAATCTAATTTCCACCAATATTTTTTGAAATTCTAATTGGCCATATGGAAAAGAGGTTGAGAAATGAATACAAAATTGATTTGATTGAATTGATTGAATGCGCAAAATTGAAAGTGTATTTTTCTCTGAGAGTCCTGCAAAATTAGGGAAAATATAATAGCCATTGTGAGCTCCATGAACCCAAACTACAACATTACTATCACGTTATTTAATACGGATTGGATAGATTTTGTCAAGGTTATGATGAAAATGGTTTGTGGACTCAAAGTGTTCTGTACCCTTTCGGGCGCCATTGGGGGCTGCCCCCTTGCACGGGTGAGGCATAAATGCAATTTCGTTGTGTGCAGTGTGCAGTGTTCACTTGTGTGCTGTGGACTGCTGTCACAATGGGACTTTGAGTTTCTCAGTTTTTCACTTTCACTTTTACATCTCGTCCTGCTGGTGCAGGTGGATGTGAGCCGGCGTGTGGTGGAGCGCATGTTCTACAACGGCAGCAACAGGGAGACGGTGCTGAACGGGCAGCCGCACGCGGAGGGCCTGGCGGTGGACTGGGTGGGCAGGAAGCTCTACTGGGTGGACAGCTTCCTGGACTGCCTCAAGGTGTCCGAGCTGGACGGACGCTACGCTAGGAAGCTCGCCGACCACTGCGTGGACACCAACAACACGTACTGCTTCGACAACCCCCGCGCTATTGTGGTGCACCCCAAATACGGGTAAGGAAACTGTAGATTTGATATGAGGGATGGAAGAACTGGCCTCACTACATGCAGCGCATTTAAATGCCTGGTTTCCATTTCCAGCTGTACAGAGATGATTGATTCATTACCTGTGGGTTATTCGGAAAACAGTGTTTTCATTTCGAACAACTGGTGTAAGGTGTAATCTCTGCTCAATAGTTTAAAAAATATATATGTTAATATTATGTTCAATATATTTACAGTAGTTACTCTTCAAGGCGCTGACTATGTCTCTGTAGCTGCCTCATCATTGGTCAGTTTAAGTTCGCTGTAAACAAACATTTCATATGTAGGAAACAAGTTGGTCCACTTCAGACAGACTGGGCCAGGGATAACTGGGGCACACAGGATACATTTTTCTGTAAATTCAGTGTGGTGCAAGCATGCCTAAAGTTTCGACGCAGTGCGCCTTCATCATGTGTGTTGCTGTTTTGTGTGTCAGGTACGTGTACTGGACAGACTGGGGAGAGAGAGCCTTCATCGGCCGAGTGGGAATGGACGGCAACAACAAGTCGGCCATCATCACCACCAAGCTGGAGTGGCCCAACGGCATCACCATCGACTACACCAACGACCATCTGTACTGGTCTGACGCTCACCTCAACTACATCGAGTAAGAACTCTTTTTTTTAACCATTTTTGGCCTTTATTATGGCAGTGCAGTGAAGAGTTGGACAGGAAGTGAGTGGGGAGAGAGAGATGGGAAAGGACCAGCCTAGGATCCGGGCCGGAATCAAACATGGGACAGCTGCGTAGCAGACGAATGTCCTAGCGTTAGTGCCATGGTAGGGCCATCGAATAAGAACTCTTAACCAGGCGAACACACCGGTGTCGACAAGATTAAGTAACAGAGAATCTCTGGACTGTGCTGCAACAGCGACACGAGTGATAGAAGCTGCAGAGTATGCCCGTTAAAAGCACAAAGCAAGCAATCCGATGTTCCAGTTGGCTGTGATGGCTGCTGCTGCATCATAGCTCATTTGCGTAATATTCACTGAGGTCCAACTACAAAAGACGCTCAAATTGTCTCTAGTTGCCCAGTCGCGTGTGAAAATTCTCACTCATCCAGGCCATGGTGGTAACGTTGCAATACAAGCAACTTCATTTTGGAGATGAAAGTTTTGACTTATAGAGTTCAATGGCCACACAGTAAAACAAGCATTGTTATTCCAGCACTTAGAGATTAGAGTGGAGAAGTGGAGTCGAGTGAAGTGGAGATTAGAGTACCCTGAGGCAAAATACACTCTAAAAGATGTTAATTTGACTCTCTAAGTGTTGAATTAACACTGCTTGTTTTTTTGTGGGTTTTTTTTTACTCTGAAGTTGCTTACAACTTACAACTCCTTGTCCCTCCATGAACTTCATAACCCTCTACCGCCTCTTTGTGTCTTCCACTTGGAGGGATTACGCAGGATAATACATGTGTACCATCTGTACTATACATGACTTAGACATTACCGTAACACTGTCTCCTCTCATTCAGATCCTAATCTCCCTTACGCATGTTCCTCATACACATGTTGGAATGTGTTGATGTTTACAAAAACAATTATTTGATTGGCTCTGATTTTAAATCACTTTGAGCTGTCAAGGAAAACCCATTATTCAATAAAGGTTCAACCATTTAGCAGGGATACAGTACAAGGAGTAATTGTTAATAGTATTCAAATTCTTTATTAGAGGATAGCCACTAGAGATGAACATCTCATTTTTGAGAGGGTCCTCCTCGATATGATAGCAGTTGTACTATATGTGAAATTATAAGTATTATTGAAAGTACTATTTTAATGACATGAAACAATACTGCCTCTGTTCTAAAATAAGAAGTTTGAAATTCTTCGTTACTCTGAGAGGACTTGTTATTGCCAAGTTAGCAATTTGAATGAAGTTGGATTTGAGTGGCTAGACATGTTTTAAGTCAAGCAACTGTCACCCACCCCATCAAACTCATAGGGCAGTATTTATTCCTGCCCACTGACGTTTTGGACAGCGTTCTTCTATTGTATTCCATTCAACGCTTTTGAAGTATCCGCGATTGATCTGCAAGGACTCTTCCCCCCTAAATGTTCGCATTCGTTCCATAGCAACGCTGAGAACCAGCACTGATAGGATGTGGTTGCGTTTAACTGTCAATCAAAAGAATTCTAAACGAATTCTAACAGTCAAGTCAATTAACAATGCTCATTGGTCATTTAAACAATTTAAATAGCTTTCTGAAATAAAGGGTCATCCCTGCCGTTGCTTGACTTCAGAATAGAACCCACGGTATCTCCTCTATTCAGTACTTATGTTCCTGGCTCTCCCCTACAGGTACTCAGACCTGGACGGCCGCCACCGCCACGCAGTTTACGATGGCACGCTGTCCCACCCGTTTGCCCTGAGCGTGTTCGAGGACAATGTCTACTGGACCGACTGGAACACGCGCACCGTGGAGAAGGGCAACAAGTACGACGGCAGCGACCGGGTGATGCTGGTCAACACCACGCACAGGCCCTTCGACATCCACGTCTGCCACCCCTACAGGCAACCCATTGGTAACTCCTTCAACCCTTCACATATTGAGAGTTGTTGGGTTTACTACTAATTCATATTGAATACTCCTGATCCAGTATAGTAGTTTGAATTCAGAAATGCAAGGTTTAATGGGTTGAGGGAGGAAGAGAGAGAGAGAGAGAGAGAGAGAGAGAGAGAGAGAGAGAGAGAGAGAGAGAGAGAGAGAGAGAGAGAGAGAGATTAGGTCGCATAGGGCTATTCACAGGCCCCTTCACCCCTCATTGAGGTATTAACAGCAGGGAGGGAGGAAGAGGTAGAACAAAGCCAGTCTCTGAGTTTAAAGACCCCTTACTGGAAGTGATGTCACATTGAATGATGTCACATACAGTGGTAGTCTTATCCAATAGCAATCAACGCTAGTAATCCCTATAGAGGCCTACTGGCAAATGCTGCTTCATTGCCGCTTACAAGCTAAGAGAGAGTTGTTGAATCATGGATAAAACAGAACATGGACACTGAAATGTTATATTTGAGAATTGGGGGCAATATTCAGATTCCATCAATACACATCAAAGACATTTTTTGGGGGCTCAGATGTCAGTTAGCGCAACGGCATCTATTACCCATCAAATCAATTAGTAATTGGTGGTTGATATGCTACAGTGAATATGCTTCTTAGATAGTTCACTAAAAGCAAACAAACAAACAGAAATCCATGCAATAGTTGCACTCGCTGTCATTGCGGCGTCCTGGTGTGTGCTACTGCTGAAACATCACTGACCCACACACATGTACGGGGTATGCAAAAGCACGCATTAGAACAGCACAGTATGCAAAAGTACGAGCATGCAACCAAAAAGGTGTGGCATACATTTTGTGTAACATGTAAAGATTGGTCCTAATTGGTACAAACCATTTTCCAGCATGTTTAAAGTAGTGGCAATGTGTAAATATATTTGAAATAGTGTCAAAATAGTGGTTTGGTACGTACATCTGCCACGTGTACATTGGTAAACACCTAAACAGCTGTACAGCTGCACAACATGCAATATACATAAAATGCAAATATCAGTGAGAACAAGTGCAATACACACCATAGAAATCATGGCTGCGGTATTAAGGACACTTCAGAAGCTGCTCTTCCATGATTTGCATATCAAAATACAGTAGACAACTGATCAACTGATCAACTGGTCTTATCATAACATTTGTTGAATGGAAACCTCAGTGAATACTAAGTTACACTTCATTTGATTATTTTTCATCTCAGCATCCAGCAATGTTACCACATATTGCATCATTGACTAATGTCGACCAACACTCACATCCATCTACGTACTCTCCCTCTCGAGTTCCATAACTTGGTCAGTGAACTCTTTCTAATCACCACCTCCAAACCCCCACACACCCCACTCTCAGTACCCTCTCACCGCGTTGCCACATCTCCTAAGGTTGTGGTAACAGACAGCACACTCCCCCCCCCCTCCCAGATCTCTATCTCTCTAATGTCTTCCTCCTCCTTTTATTTGGCACCCTGACTCTGTTTGGACACCGCAGACGTATATCTCACGGCTCCTGGAAGACTTTGTTTGTCAGGATGTCTGTTGGCAGACAGGAGGCCATTAGGGAGGTGTTAGTAAGTCATTGGGTAATTGAGGAGGGTTTGGATTCTTCCTCCAGTTGAAGGTGAAGATTGTGCACATCCCAGGAAAAGGTGCAGGAAAAAGCTGACGCTAATTTTAGAGTGAGGAGTCAGCACACTTAAAATCCTTTTTTTCTAACCTTCAACTTGCCCAGTTGTTCATCAGAGGACACTAGAGCATGCAAGCTACTGTATTTTAATTGCATCATACCATGCATTCTTTCTCACAACAACACTGTGTTCCCTTGTCTTCCCGACCCGACCCCTGCTGCAGTGACCAACACGTGTGGTGCCAACAATGGCGGCTGCTCTCACCTGTGCCTGCTGCGGGCGGGGGGCAGCGGCCACACCTGCGAGTGTCCCGACCACTTCCTCACCGTCAACCAGGGGGGCACCTCCAGATGCCTCCCCATGTGCAGCAGCACACAGTACCGCTGTGCCGACAACGAACGGTGAGACTGTACACACAGCTCACACTACACAGTCAGATCACAATACTACAGTGTGTGTTTGTGTGCGTGCGTGTGTACGTGTGTGCATGTGTGTGTGTTTCTCTCTCTCTCTCCCTCTCTGTGTCTCTCTCTCTCTTCCGTCCGATCTGTCACACACATTTCCGTCCGATCAGGTCTCACATACAGTGCCCTCACTCTCACTCACACACCGCACATATCCAGCAATTAGCTCTTGAGTTTGTAAGGGCAGTGCCAAACCTCTTTCTGAACTTTCAACTCCAACTCAGGTAAACAGACCAAACAGGGACATAAGGAATCACTTGGACGCTTCCTTCTGGCACCCACTAAGATTCTAAAAAGGGAATTTTGTTCCCTGAAAGTCCTTGGACGTTATGCAGTTGTGCGCCTATGGTCACTTGGGTAACACTTAAGCTACTGTTAGCTTTGTGCCAGGTGACTCCAGATCACTAATCTTGGCAAGGTTACCGAGTCACAAGATCTAGGTACTTGGAATGCCTCCCTGTTGTTGTGTGACTGTGATTACGTCTCCAAGTAGTCAACTGTGCTACTGTGATGGAACAGCATCCACTGTAGTGACAACTTGACTATTGGTTTCTGGTTGATTCGAGCTTGTTTCAGTGCTGCTACAGTACAGCGAAGTACAATGGCATTCCTATTGAGCTTCACCCCCCCCCTTCCCACAGCCACCCATCATCATGAACTACTTGAGAGTTTCTGTGTATACACCATCTTTGATAACAATGTAATAATAGTTTCCAAAGAAGGTATTACGCCTGACCCCTTGATACCTGGTGGGCAGGGCTTGACATTGACACCTGCCAACCAGCCAAATGCTGGTAAAACTTGGCTGTGGACTGGGTAGTAATAATATCAGTGTCCTTTGCCAGTTTGGCAGGTAGCTTACTCTTGGTCATAACACATGTCCCATTGTTTGATACAGTACATGTTGTTTGTGCATCACACTTGGTTTGTATTTGTCTGATTTACTTGTATGTCAGAAACGATTTAAATGCTGTGCTTTTCTTCTTCCTGTAGTGTTTCTTCATGGCTTAAACATAGGCTATCATGGTAAAAAAAATATAACTGTGACCAAAAGTGTGGCTAGTAGAAAGGCCGTAAAGCCACTAGCCATGTTGACCGTTAAACAAAAAAGTCAATGTCAAGCCCTGCTGGTGGGTGTGTAGGTTCCAGTAACTAACCAAACTAATCACCCCGAAGTAATGAAATAACTTAAATCACCATTAATTATCTGGCTTGATCTATCTGATTTCAGCTGCATCCCCATCTGGTGGAAGTGTGACGGGCAGGCGGACTGCCGTGACGGGTCAGATGAGCCCTCCACGTGCCCACTCCGCCACTGCCGCCTGGGCCAGTTCCAGTGCAGCGACGGCAACTGCACCAGCCCACACTTCCTCTGCAACGCACACCCGGACTGCCCCGACGGCTCCGACGAAGACCCCGTGCTGTGTGGTGAGTTTTTGTGCTGTGTCGTGTGGGGTGTGGGATGTGGGGTGAGGTGGAGTGGTGTGGGGTGGTGTGGTGTGATGTGTTGTGGTATGAGTGACTGTGCTGTGTGGTGTGGTGGGAGTGTTTTTGTGGTGTGGGATGAGTGACCCAGTGCAGAGGGGTGAGTCAGTCAGTCACAGACTTTTTTGGGTGCCTGAAACTTCTTAGATCAACGTTTTGGAAAGCAATAGAGCAGCTATGATCTCTGACCTGTAGAGTATTGTAAAACATTACTCACCTCATTATTCAGTAGCAAAGAGATTTCTTGGATTGCACTTAAAAAAATCTCTCCCTCTGTCTTTCTTTTTCTCTCACTCTTAACACCCCTACTTTATCTGTCACTTACGCTGCTACTTTTTTCTCTCATACACTCTCTCTTTGACTACCTCTGTCCTACTGATTTCTATGTCCTCTGTCTCGCTCTCTCTCTCTCTCTCTCTCTCTCTCTCTCTCTCTCTCTCTCTCCAGCCACTCATGAGTGCGAGGCCCATCAGTGGCAGTGCCTGAACAAGCGCTGCATCCCTGAGTCGTGGCAGTGTGACGGCGAGAACGACTGCGGTGACGGCTCTGACGAGTCCCCGGCCCACTGCGCCAGCCGCACTTGCCGCCCCGGCCAGTTCAAGTGCCGCAACGGCCGCTGCATCCCGCAAACATGGAAGTGTGACGTGGAAGACGACTGTGGAGACAACTCAGACGAACCACTGGAGGAGTGCAGTGAGTAACATTGCATTACTTTACATTACGTGACTTTACATTACCGGTACATTACGTTGCATAACATCACATTGCATTACATTGCATTACATTACACTACGTTACGTTATGTTACATTAAATTCAGGTCCCTAAATGAACTTTTTTCACCACCAGCCAAAATGACTAGCACGTGTAGATGTTAATCTTACTTACCAAACACACACTCAGTAATGTGTCAAAGTACGCTGGTCTAGTATGTTGGTCTTTTCTATCAGCCAAACTGCTATATCACCAGCATTTGGCCGGTTTACTCCTGAACCAGCTTCTCAGTGCACCCCTCAGCTCACTCACAATACAACTGCCCTCAATACAGGGCACCCTCACAGGTACCTGGAAATAGTGGGATTCAACAACCCCTTCATAATTTAGGTTAGGCTACCACCTGACTGGTGTGGTACCACCTTTTACCATTAAGTACATAAACTGGTTGGTTCCCCCAACCCTGATATTTGGATCACTTTAGGAGCTACTGGGTCTCGGTTGTATAAGAGTTATGTGTGTAAGAGACGTTACTGTGAAGGAGCAGCAGAAACACAGAGAATGCCACCTTGTTTCTTATCCTGGGAATAAAGATTAGGAAAAAAGGAATAAAACACCTCAAAATAAATAAATGGTTTGTTGTTGTAGATACTGGACAATAGTAGATAGCCGTGTAATTGCTAGTATGTTGCCCCTCCAGAGAGTCAACATTTGTAGGATAAACCCCCCTTCAGAGTGGATATCCATGTGTCTATTGACCCCACTCTCTCCCACTATCTCTAACCTATTTCTCTCCGACCTACACTGCCAAAAACTCCTTGGATTACAAACACTGCCCTATAGATAAGTGATTCTACGATCGAAAGTAGGTCGGTTGTACACTTTTCTTCCTTGCAGTGTTCTCTGAGAACAGACCAGAGATTCTCTGTTCAACCTTCTACTTGCTTGAGTGGTTGTATATTGAATTGTCTGTAGTATACCCCTTTGAGTTGGTCTAGAAATGTTTTAATACAAATCTTTTTTTGTTACTTCATATACATATTTATACATGTAATGTCCTTTATGCTTTCTGTGCTTACTCTGTTGTATGATGTGGATATTATCATAGTATAGTGTTTTTTAAATGAATTCATTGTATCTCAGCCACATTGTAAAAGAGGACAACTTCAATGTACTTCCCAGAATTCAAAATAAAGGCTCCCAATGTACTTCCCAGAATTCAAAATAAAGGCCCTCGATGTAATTCCCAGCATTCAAAATGAAGGCCCTCAATGTACTTCCCAGAATTCAAAATAAAGACTCTCAATGTACTTCTCAGAATTAAAAATAAAGGCCCTCAATTTGCTTCAGAGAATTCAAAATTAAGGCCCTCAATGTACCTCCCGGAATTCAAAATAAAGGCC
This sequence comes from Engraulis encrasicolus, assembly GCF_034702125.1. Classification (NCBI taxonomy): domain Eukaryota; kingdom Metazoa; phylum Chordata; class Actinopteri; order Clupeiformes; family Engraulidae; genus Engraulis; species Engraulis encrasicolus. The sequence goes on from NC_085869.1 coordinate 36,833,251, forward strand.
CTCAGAGTACTTCCAAGAATTCCCGAATCAAGGTTTTCAATGCATCGATATGGTGTGTGTCTGTAGTGGGACCTGCCTACCGCTGTGACAACCATACGGAGTTCAGCTGCAGGACCAACTACCGGTGCGTCCCTCTCTGGTCCCTCTGCAACGGACACAACGACTGCAGGGACAACAGTGATGAGCAGAACTGCGGTAAGATGACAAACCTCTTTATACGTTCATTTTTAAAGATATTTGTTGTGGCTTTTTTACCCCAACTTTATTTCTGATAGTGTGGTTAAGATGACAGGAAGCTGGTGGGAGAGAGAGATGGGGTAGGGTTGGGAAATGACCTTGGCTGGAATCGAACTTGGGTGCCCCTGGGCATGCATTGCAAGTCCATATGTGGAGGGGTTTAGCGCTCTTTGTACACACTAATTGTTCATTCAGACTGCCACCCTCCGTTGCCGATTGACAGAAGACGTGTCTGTCTTTCTTGTACCGGTACATGCAGCCTAATTGGCGAACAGAACGGTCAAAGTGGGAAAAAAATCGAAGCTTTTTCAGCAGAGGCAACAGAGCTGATGTTCCCCACAACGCATGTCGAATCCAGCCATGCAAGACAATGGGATCGGTCATTGGAGAAGACCAGTCTGAATGCCGCTTTACTCTAGCCTAATTATCATCGAATTTCAAATCTCTTCGAGTGTTGATCTGACCAAGAGCATAACAATTAACATTTCCCAAACAGCATTTCCCAAATGGCATCCCTTGGTTTGCTAATGATTGTTTGCTTCCCAACAAAGTAGGAGGAGTTCCCATATTTGTGGGAACTCAGAAAGTACTTGCATTGACTCTTGACCTGACTGGTAGCAACGCTGAAGCTGTTGCGTCACTAGGAGGGCACGGCCTGCTTAGCTTTACTCACTATCTCACGCAATTCCTTACTTCTATTTAGCATCACTCGCTAACTTACTCACCAAATCACCTTACACATACACGCAGCACTGCACTCACTCACTGTCTTGCTCTACAGTAAGAGAACAGGCCTCATCATTCTCCCGTGTACAGACTCCCACGCTAGCTTACTCACCCACTCTTCCTCTTTCTCTTGTTCTGTCATTCATGCCAGCTGACATACAGGGCCGGTTTTAATCAACTTGGTGCCCTTGGCGAGCACCCCCTTCACTTTTTGTGAATTTAGAAATTGTCATCTGTAAACATAGCGCCATGCATCTGATCGAACATCTGATCGAATTCAGATTCGCGCATCTGCACAGTGTCCATGCATAATCATTATCAACATGTTTAAGTGTAGAGTTTTTTTTCTTTTTGTTTGACATTCTAACTCTGTGGGGTATTTCTGGCGCCCCCAAGACATTTGGTGCCCTGGGCGACTGCCTGGTGTGCCTATGCCTAGCGCCGGCCCTGCTTACATACTCACCAACTCGTTCACTTTCTCTCCTGTTACTTTCCCTTGACCTCACTCACTAACACTAACTATTCACTGAGTCACCAACTCACTATCTTACACATACCGTAATACACTCTTTACATGCTTACACACGTTGTTAAACTGTGGCAAGACGACAGGGACCCCTGATTCACTCACTTACCGGCTCACTCGCTTTCTTTCTTATTCACCGACTTACGTATTTACTCATTCGAGAACTTACTCACCACCTCACAAATGCATTCTCTCACACTCAGTGGCATTCTTACTCACTCATTCATTGATTTGTGTGCGTTCCACACACACACACACACACACACACACACACACACACACACACACACACACACACACACACACACACACACACACACACACACACAACCAACCACCCACCCACTCACTCAAATGCCTTCTCAGTCTCATTCCCTCACTCACTCACTCGCTCACTCACTCGCTCGCTCACTCACTCACTCACTCGCTCACTCACTCGCTCGCTCACTCACTCACTCGGTCACTCACTCGCTTTTCTTATATCATAAAGTACTGCTGCCAGGGCACACTGTAAAAGCAGTTGCCCTCTGTGAAAGCACAGAGACAGGGAGAGAGTGAAAGAAAAGCAGAGAGAGCGGAAAGGTCAGAGAAAGAAAGAAAGAAAAGCAAACTCTGAAAAGGTGTGTGTGTGTGTGTGTGTGTGTGTGTGTGTGTGTGTGTGTGTGTGTGTGTGTGTGTGTGTGTGTGTGTGTGTGTGTGTGTGTGTGTGTGCAGGACCAAAGTCATCTGAAAGGGCCCCAGCACAATACATACAAT
>NC_085869.1:36837995-36925495 GCF_034702125.1 Engraulis encrasicolus
TCTCTCTCTCTCTCACTATATATCTCTCCTTCATTTTATCACTCTCTATAACTCTCTCTCTTCTCAAACTCTCTTTCTGTCTCCCTTTCTCTAGTTCTCTCTTCCTTTTTGTTTGTTCATGTGTCTGTCTGTCTGTCTGCCCCTCTCTCTCTCTCTCTCTCTCTCTCTCTCTCTCTCTCTCTCTCTCTCTCTGACCTCTGCTGCATCCATTGGGTTGTTAGGTCACGCTCAACATGCATTATCATCACAATAGGTTGCCATTAAAGTGGCGGGCTGTATACCAATAACTGAGTTAACGGCCAAGACCATTTGTTCGTGTCAACATGTCCCGACATGTCCCAGAGCTTACTACTCTTGCATGAGGACGCACACACACACACACACACACACACACACACACACACACACACACACACACACACACACACACACACACACACACACACACACACACACACACACACACACACACACACACACACACACACACACACACACACACACACAGCAGAGTTGCCGTCTGTCACATGTGTGGTGGGATACATGGCTTGGCATGTATTCTTGGCCAGAGTAGCAAATCATGGAACATGGCTTCTGATCACAAACAACGGAGGCCCTCCTACTCACGCGTCAGATGGACAAGACGGTCTGCGTGTGATACATCCTGGTTTTAGCACGTCTGTCGTCATGTCAGCACTGTCTAAGATACAAGAGGATGGGGGCATGGGGGGTGTAGACTGACCCCCAGTGGGGGGGGTCTGTTGCCGTTGACTTGACTGTGGATGGTGGTGGGGTTTGGGGTTATACATGGAGAAAGATGCACGAGTTTAGGATTAGAGTCTTTATTGTCCCACAAGGGATATTTTTTTGCACATCAAACAGGGCAGTTCCATGAGGTTCAGCATTAGTCAGATCTATGTGATTCAAATCTCATTCATCTCATTTAGAAGTACATACGTATATGTAGACATCATTTACATATACACATAAACATCCTCAAACATACACATACACACATGAACTCACATACAGCCCAAACTCTTTACCACCCTATCTCATTTACCCAGCTACCGGTATACTACCACATGTAATGGACTTGTTTATAATGGGACCTAAAACACACATAAGCACACACCAGACAAGTTGAGTTTAGACGGTAAACTTGCACCGAAAATAAACACGTGCACACACAGGCAAAAGCACAGTGACTGAATTTGATTTCATCGGAGTGATAGAGTAGAGAGAGGAGAGTACCTTATATTAATCCCGAAGGAAATTGATGTTGAAATTTACTGATGAAATGCACTGCTGATGTTGTCAGCATACAGACACTGTGACTGTATGTTATGATTAAATGAATGCCATGAACTGACTATCCAACCCAGATGGAGGTTATAAGGGGAATTGGAGAGTACTGCAATGGGATTGAGCAGGTCAAGAGGCCAGTACATTGCAGCGCGCACACATGAAAAACAAATACTGTATCTTCCAGCTATGGTGCTAAAATTAGCTATAGTGTTCACAGATTCACCCTTGAAAACACACACGTTGGATGTATCCCTCCAAAAGCTCCCTATTCTATGCACTCTCAAAAGCTCCCTATTGAACCTTTTTCCAGCACATGTTGAAATGAATGAAAATACGGGATAAAATGCCTATTATAGTACATTCTGTGTGTTGATGCATTTCATTTCACTTAATTGATCCAAAATGTTTTAATGACATTAAGTGAATGACTTCATATCTCAATAATAAAAAATGATTGTGAATACAGTATTGCGTTTTGCAGGTGCACTTCAATTAAATGTTAAACAGAATCAATACAATCACTATACAAAGATAGAACGAATCATGCATGTCACCTGTTGTGTGGTTGGTAAAGACATGCTGCCTCTGTCAACTGAGCTCATGCAGGAACCAGCTCTCTCTCTCTCTCTCTCTCTCTCTCTCTCTCTCTCTCTCTCTCTCTCTCTCTCTCTCTCTCTCTCTCTCTCTCTCTCTCTCTCTCTCTCTCTCTGGCTTTGTATAGTGTAGACAGACTGATGAGACTCACTTTTGTTTGCACCTCTCCTCCCCTTCTCTTCCCCTCTCCTCCAATCCTCTCTTCTCCTTCCCTACCCTCGTCCTCCACTCCTCTATTCTCCAACCCTTTCCCTCTCCTCCCTCCTCCTCTCCTCTCTTCTCCTTTCCTCTCCTCTCCTCTCCATGGCACCTCTCTCCTCCCTCTCTCATCTCCACTCCTCTCACCTTCACTCCTCTCCTCTCCTCTCTTTTCCTTTCCTGTCCTCGCCCCCCCCCCTTCTCCTTCCTCTCTCCTCTCCACTCCTCTCCTCTTCTCTCCCTCCCCCCATCCGCAGGCCCGCGAGAGTGCACGGAGAGCGAGCATCGCTGCGACAATCTGAACTGCATTCCGGCGCGCTGGGTTTGCGACCATGACAACGACTGTGAGGATAACTCTGATGAAAGGGACTGTGGTAAGCAGGCGGCCTCAACACACACACACACACACACACACACACACACACACACACACACACACACACACACACACACACACACACACACACACACACACACACACACACACACACATACACACACACTGGTGAGCAGGAGGCCCCTTTGTCTTGGCCCCCGATTGTTGATAGGCTACCGCGCGCCAGAGGCCAACACACACACACACACACACACACACACACACACACACACACACACACACACACACACACACACACACACACACACACACACACACACACACACACACACACACACACCTCCCTGGGCCCTGCTAACGCCCACACTGCTCCACACACACACACACACACACACACACACACACACACACACACACACACACACACACACACACACACACACACACACACACACACACACACACACACACACACACAAACATGCACACACATACTCACATGACCACTAATTATAAACTTGCACATGCATAAGTACACATGCACACACACACTTTCCCAAACACTCACATGCACGCATAGTTTGTGCAGTGTTTTCACACACACACAGACATGCACACGCATACGCAGACACACACACACACACACACACGCACGCACACACAGACACACACACACACACACACACACACACACACACACACACACACACACACACACACACACACACACACACACACACACACACACACACAATCATAATCACAATTACACACATACAAGAAACACACCCCACCAGCGTCAAAAATCACATTAACCAGCCACCACAGCAGCAGAGAGAATGGATTAACTCACTCCAGTGAAGTCTCGTTTCATATAGCCAAAGCTATAGACACCCCCCCCCCCCCCCCCCCCCCCCCCACCCACCCCCCTTTGAGAATGAGCTGCTGTCACAGGAAGCTCCTTTTCATTGCTCCTCTTGTGGGTGGTTATTGGTGTGCAGGGGCAGAACAATCCCTTTAAAATGGCCTCACAATGAGCCGCATGTAATATTGGTCAAATAAATCAGCTAAGCTCGGTTAAACTATTATGCACGTGGTAATGGCAACAACAAAGGAATACAAAGCGTTTTTGCATTTTTTTTCTTTAACAACTTAGGAAAGAACCAGAGCACAGCTGATATTGCGCATTCACTTCTTTTCTGATAGGCAGTGTGTCTTTTGCATTGGTTACAATGGAGTGTTTGCACTAACATTTTTAGTTTGTTGCTTTAATTATGTATTTTGTACTATAACTTACAGCATTCAGAGTAGTTTGCAGACACACAGCCATAACTGTATTTGCAGTGATGACGTAATAATTGGTGATGTTCACTGCAGTGCCTGAAGTTGCCACCAGTGTAACTTTAAACTTGCGACTGACAGACTGTGTGTGTGTGTGTGTGTGTGTGTGTGTGTGTGTGTGTGTGTGTGTGTGTGTGTGTGTGTGTGTGTGTGTGTGTGTGTGTGTGTGTGTGTGTGTGTGTGTGTGTGTGTGTGTGTGTGTGTGTGTGTCCTGTCTGCTTGTGTGTGTATCCAGAGCTGAGGACGTGCCACCCGGGCTTCTTCCAGTGCAGCAGCGGCCACTGCATCGCCGAGCGCTTCAAGTGCGACGGCAACGCAGACTGCCTGGATCACACCGACGAATCCTCCTGCCGTGAGTCACCCTCCTTCACCCCCCTCCCCCTCCCCCATCCCCACCCCCCTTTGACCTTTGACCCCCCCCCCCCCCCCCCCCCCCCCCCCCCCCCTGCCACGCTGACTTAGGACTTAGCACACTTTACTGTCATCCTGTTCAGGGTTGCCAGATGAGGTCGATGATATCCAGCCTAAAAAAAATCTCAAAACCCATCTGGAAGCGGGCATTGTGTTGATTTCTATGGCCACAAATTAGCAGAAAATCCCGCCCAAATGCCCTTTTTTAAACCAATTTTTACCCTCAGACAGCTATCCTTAAGTGGTCCAATTGGGAGCCCAATCTGGCAACACTGATCCTGCTTCTCTGCCTTCACCTTAAGTAGCCACCGGCTCAGCACAGCTCTCTGGTCTAGGTCAAGCTCAGCTCTGATGTGACACAATTTACTTTTTCGCCATTAGTGCTGCAATGGCACCCTCTACAGGCCTGTTGGCGAAGGTGCAGTTAGAACGTCATGGCCACCTGTTGTCATGCTGGCTCGAGTTGAGTTGACCGTTGTTGAAGTATATTCCTTGACAACTCAGTTTTAGACAGGTTTGCTTTTAACCCGTTGTAAATTACTTAATAATGATTCATTTTGTTTTGAGCGTGAGAGAAGATGAGACTGATTCTTTTTTTAGTTTATGAGAATCGCTTTTTCATTTCTATCACTTGGCCTTGCCTTGCCTTGCACTCCCCCGGCAATTTTTTCAGTATGACCTCAGCATTTATGCCTGTGAGCGAAAGTTTTGTGTTGTATGTGGGCATCGTACAAATCCTGAAATACATGTATAATGGGATACTCCTTGTAGATTATTAAAGTAGTACATCTCATTTAAAAGCAATATCACTAACTCTGGTTTAAAACACAACAGCGTATTCAGTCCTTTTCAGGGGCGTATCCAGGACATTTTTACTAGGGTGGCCAAGATGACACACAAATATAGTCTGAGGTGGCCATGGAATCATGGAATTATATACACATACCGGGGTCCTCCCACACAGAAAATGTTGCATTTATTCTATGCTATTTCCTGCATTTTAAAGAAAAGCACCAGTGAACTTCAAATACAATATTTTGTAGTAGTATAATATATATATATATATATATATATATATATATATATATATATATATATATATATATAGTATTGAAATGTTCTATGTTTAGGTCTTTGTTTTCTATGTACGTATTCACAGAAATTAAAGATAAATGCACACACATATCCTCATTAAGTTATTTTAATGTGCCAGGCTTTTTATTGAAAGTGCAGTGTAATCTGGTTAAATGCTATGCATTCACATATAAATATGCATAATTGGCCATTTTTAAATGACTGAAGTATGAGAGAGTAGACACCAACTTCATGAATGACATCTGAACCTGACATACCATGCTCAGTAGGTGGAGATCCAGACAACACAGATTCACAGTCCGTCTCCTCCTCCTCCAAATGTGGCTGGTCAACTGTGGTAATACAAGGATAGTTTAAAATGACAGACAGACAGACAGACAGACAGACAGACAGACAGACAGACAGACAGACAGACAGACAGACAGACAGACAGGTCCATGCACATATACATATAATACAAATCTTTAGTTCATCATCTTCTGTCTCAACATTTGTCAGCTGTTAAACCCTTTAATGCATGGCGTTATACCTTTGTCGTTACCAGAGTTACCATAGTGTATTACTAAAGACCCTGTGTTATGTAGTGTGGCACTATGACAGAACCTTTTTGATGACAATAACAGTGAATGAAAGGGCTACATGTAACTAATTCAAGCTTTCCATGCACAACCTACCATCTTGTATTGGGGTAGTGGACTGCTCATCAACACTATCCCTAGGCTGCTGGCTTGTGTGGGCATCTGCACTGGTGCTACTGGCTGTAGCTGACTCTGACTCTTTTTTTCTTGATAAAGAAGCTCTCAATATCGTTTCTTCTCTTCATCTTAATGTCACTCACTGGAGGAAATGTAATCAAATCAATGCAACCAATTAATCATTCAATCAACTCACTTCTAAGCATAGTAACTGGCTACAATATCAGAGGGATTATTGTCGAATTGGCAGAGTACACATGTTGTGTTCATGAGTTTTGTGTTCGTGGTTGTGGTTCCCCTTAGAGTAACAACTTTGACTTCATTCAACAATGTCAGAATACAAAAAAACCTATATTATTGATGTTGACAGTGTCAGATGTCAAAGCAGTGGCATATGGTTTTAACAAAGAAATTACATGACGTGAATTTCAAGTCTGAGGCGCCGTCGGCCTGCAAGGCAATTACAGCTGTGAGCAGTGGCTGATTCTAAAGCCGTGGCTGCAGGGCTTTAGCAAAGAAATTACATGACGTGAATTTCGTTGGTGAACAAACTCACATCTGTACCATGATTTTGTGTGCGTGACGATTTATTTTCGCTACGTTTGAACAAAAGGATTACGATATATTGACACATTTGAGGTCAAATATGTACCGCAAATTTAGCTATTGGGGGGGGGAGTCATACTCTGAAGTGGACTAGCGCTGTGGGTTTAGGCAACACATCTGTGACTGATGTGAACTTGCTTAGGCTACTCTAAAGAGGCAGAGGTGCTCTTTACTATGACTTACTCCGACTTTATTTAAGTTTGATTTAAACTCCAAGAAAAGTCAAGACAATCGAAGAAGCATAGGATAAGCTTCTCACTGAGAGAAGGCATCACAACAATCATAGTCCAGCTTAGCATTAGTTCATTTCACATGATAGGTTTCGAGCTAGGTACTGACGTCTGCCTACCGATCCTGACTGTAGATAACAACCGACTACCCTTTCCAATGTGTGGCCAATGGGCCAATGCTATCCATGCCATGTCCCTATCCAAACGGTTTCATATTAACTATCCTGTTATCAACAAAAAAATAAACTGACGTGCACGTTAGGATTGTGCTGTGCTACTAACTTGGTTTGCAGCTGCCACAACACTAACTTGCTCTCATTTAGTCATGTTGTTGTTTCGTGTAGCTATCTCGTATTTTGGCTCTTCCTGGCTGCTAATACTTGCATAAAGTTTTCAAAATTAGGTTTTCCAACACATTCAGACAACCAACAAAACATTAAATTGCCATACCTTATTGTCCAAATTAGACTGTCCAGGCAGTTAGTGGATGCGGTCTCTCGTGAAGGAACTGCAGGTGACACAGTGCTCCTCAGCATCGCTGGTGCGGGGTTGACAGATCTTTCACGATAAATAAGCGACTATAGGGGCAGCAGGCGACACGCAGTGGTCATCTCGTGTAAGCCTACTGATCAGAAATCAGCCTTGTGCAGCATCAGTCCAACGACTGTCGTGTTAGTTAAAGTGTAAAACTGACCCTAGATCTGTCAGCCAGCGATCACCATGGATTGACAGTTTTCTCTTGTTTGTTGTTGGGTTGACGAACTTGAATGATTACCTGATAATTACCTATTATTGGTCTTATACTGTTGTTATTATATTTATTTATTTATTTTTAAAAATATATTTTTTTATTAATTACTTGTCGAATCAAGGGTGGCCAGTAGGGTGGACAATAGCGTCCCAGGGGTGGCCCTGGCCACCCCCTGCCCCCCCCTAGAATCGCCAGTGGTCCTTTTTCAACTGGCAATAAGTGCTGGTGGATTAGATCTATCCAGCGTGGCCTTAGAGTTAGTGTTGAAGAAATCTGAGTATTGATTTTTTTATTTTTTAAGTGCCTAGTCTTGCTGCCTCTGGGATGCCATGTATGTAGGCTGTACTAGATATGCACTTTAAGTATCTCTATGATGGCACTTCATGTATGCATGTATGTCTGTGTTGAATTGTTGTTGTTGTTGTTGGGTTTTTTATTTTGAGCGTCTTGTGTATCAGTGTAGTGTGTTATGTGGCATCTATGTAGCTTACAGTATGTCCTCGACAAATTTCCTTTGGGACCAATTAAAAGAATCTTGAATCTTGAATCTTGTTCCACCACTGAGAGTCATACTGTACTTGTCCTCTGGTCCACAGCCACTCGGTATCCCAATGGCACCTACTGCCCCCCCTTCCTGTTCGAGTGTAAGAACCACGTGTGTATCCAGCCCCAGTGGAAGTGTGACGGGGACAATGACTGTGGAGACGAATCGGATGAGGAGCTACACCTCTGCTGTAAGGAGACACACACACACACACACACACACACACACACACACACACACACACACACACACACACACACACACACACACACACACACACACACACACACACACACACACACACACACACACACACACACACACACACACACACACACGCACAAGCACACTGACACACACACATTTCCACATAAACTCATGTGGTTCAACAGCACATATTTTAGTGCATTTTTACACATACATGCACACACACAGTCACCCTTGCATGTTCACCACTGGTGTCTTGATGTTAAACGTTGGGTTTTCTTTCCAACATCAGTGGACGTGGAGTGCGAGGCGCCGTTCCGTTTCCGCTGTGACAACAACCGCTGCATCTACGGCCACGAGGTGTGCAACGGGCTGGATGACTGTGGAGACAACAGCGATGAGAGACATGACAACTGTGAGTCCCTGAGAGAGAGAGAGAGAGAGAGAGAGAGAGAGAGAGAGAGAGAGAGAGAGAGAGAGAGAGACAGACTTACACGCTAATGGTTTTAGTATACCTGTATTGTAATTGACCAAGTGATGTGTTTGTGAAGACTTGATGGACGTGATGCACGTGATGATTGAGCGAAAGACCATAATTACCTATCATGTTATTGCTTATGCCAACAGGATATGTTGCCATTTATGTTCATGTTTGCATTAACTTAGCCTGCAATGCATTGACTAAATACTTTAGTACAATCATGTACTTTGCTTCAAAATACATTTATTGTGTATTATTATTATTGGAAAGCAGAAAGAGAAACATGAGCCTGGTGTGCAGACTTTATTTTCTGTTTTCATATGACTTTGCTAGTCCTGCACCCAATTTGTTTTTTTTTAGACTTGGTAGCCCCTTAATGCATGCCGTACCATCTGAGGCAAGCTGTAATAGTTAGTCAGAATTAAATCAATTTGGTTCTGAATAAAACTTAATTCCGCCTTGAAAACATCATGTAAACACTTCACAATTCGTAATTAAATGAAAGTGCAATTTAAACTCGACTGAACTTTTTCATTCTGAATTATTAATTTGGAATTAAAAACATTTTGTAAGTGAGGCCAATGACAGGTTACTTCTCTACCACGCCATAACACAGGGTCTTTAGTAATGCACTACGACTCGGTCATTGCTATTCTGGTAACAACACATTTATAACGCTGTGTTTTCTCCTTGTTGAACAGGTGTAACCCCGACCCACGGGCCCTGCTCTCCAGATGAGCTGAAGTGTGGCAATGGCCAGTGTGTCCCCCTGCAGATGGCCTGCGATGACTATGACGACTGTGGGGACCGCACGGACGAGCTGGGCTGCCGTGAGTAAATGCTGTGTAGTCTTATAGTAACTTTCTAGTTTACTTAATTTAGTCTTTTAGCTTAATATTGGAGACTGTAATTTGATGATATATATATAATGTTCTCCAACACATTGATGTGTGCTTGTGACTAGGGCCAGATTAAGATGGCCTGGGGCCCCTAGACCACAGGTTGCCTGGCAGATGGGGGCCCCTAGGCTGCAGCCATATCTAGCCTGTGCATTAATCGGGCCCTGCTTGTGACTACATGTATACAGTGAGGTTTATATTATTCATATTGCTGGCAAGTGTGGACCCATCAGTGGTGGAAGAGTGAGTAATGTGTCGTGTGTGTATATGTTCCTCCTGATCAGATGTAGGCACTGGGCGCTCCTGCAGTGAGAATCTGTGTGAGCACAACTGCACCGACCTGACTTCCGGAGGCTTCCTGTGCTCATGTCGACCCGGATACAAGCCTGACGCCACGGACAAAAACACCTGTCAAGGTATGGAATGGAATGGAATAGCCTCACACACGTCACTCGTCACTGAAGTGCGTATGAGTAATGACATAATGACATAGTGTCCTGCTCTTCATTTCACTATAATCATAACATTAAAAAGATATCTGATCAGGCTTGTTGCAAAAGCTATTTTCTTAGAAGGATGATCCAGAGTCTGCTCATACAGTATCATGAATGTATCGGGATGTTAATTATTATTATATGAATGCATAATATTTTGTGTGTGTGTGTGTGTGTGTGTGTGTGTGTGTGTGTGTGTGTGTGTGTGTGTGTGTGTGTGTGTGTGTGTGTGTGTGTGTGTGTGTGTGTGTGTGTGTGTGTGTGTGTGTGCCTGTGTGTGTGTGTGTGTGTGTCTGCCTGTGTGTGTGTGTCTGCCTGTGTGTGTGTGTGTGTGTGTGTGTGTGTGTGTGTGTGTGTGTGTGTGTGTGTGTGTGTGTGTGTGTGTGTGTGTGTGTGTGTGTGTGTGTGTGTGTGTGTGTGTGTGTATGTAGACATTAATGAGTGTGAGGAGTATGGGACGTGTCCTCAGGAGTGTAAGAACTCGAAGGGCAGCTACGAGTGCTTCTGTGCCCAGGGCTTCCGCTCCGTAGGGCCCCAGCACGGACAGGAGTGTGCAGCAGAAGGTGAGGAGACCCAACACACACACACACACACACACCTGCACACACACACACACACACACACACCTGCACACACACACACACACACACACACACACACACACACACACACACACACACACACACCTGCACACACACACACACATACGCCTCTCCCACCTGCTGTATCTCGTACTACGCCTGCCTTTACCTGCCTTTACCTCTCTCTTCTCCTGTCTGTACCAGCCCATATCTAAATCCCCTCACTTTCTTTCTCTGTCTCTATTTCAGTGGTATCATGTTTGAGCTCCATAGTTTCATGCCTACTGGCTACCTCTTGTTTATCATAACTTTCCAAGCCATTTCTTGGATGTGATGACTGCATGTACGAATCAACATACAGTAATAGTGTATCCTTTATCTCTCACAGTTTAGCCTTCAGCAAGCCTCATGCTTGGTGTCTCCGATGCCATGACTTTCAACGACATGTGTTCTGTTGTTGTTTTCCGTCTCGTCTGGTTCTCGACAACTTTTATTTGTGCGTTATTATATTTCTTTTTCAGAAATATGTGCTGTTAAACCACATGAGTTTATGTAGACATGTGCGTGTGTGTGTGAGTGTGTGTGTGTGTGTGCGTGCGTGCGTGTGTGTGTGTGTGGCATGTGATCTGATGTTTCACCTGTCTCGTCTCTTCTGGTCCCGTCTGGTTGTGGTGTCTGCAGGGAACCCTCCGGTGCTGCTGCTGCCTGACAACGTGCGCATCCGCCGCTTCAACCTGTCCACCGAGCAGTACTCCGATTACGTGGACAACGCTGAGCACATCCAGGCAGTGGACTACCTGTGGGACCCAGAGGGCCTCGGACTCAGTAAGAGGAGGAACTAGTGGGCTTCGTTTACAGAAGATGGATAGAATAAATAATGTAATAGAGACTGTATTGATCCCGGAGGCAGGGACCAGCTACCAAATGCTGGTAAAAAATCAGTTCGGCTGGTAGCAAAGAAAGGTTACCGGCAGCCACTTTGACTGATACTGAGTATATGTTTGGTTAGTACTCTTAAAGGTGCACTGTGTAAGATTTTTAGTTGTTTATTTCCAGAATTCATGCTACCCATTCACTAATGTTTCATGAATACTTACCACCACCTTTTTCATGAATATTTACCACCACCATCAAATTCTAAGTATTCATTATGACTGGGAAAATTGCACTTTTCATACATGAAAAGGGGGATCTTCTCCATGGTCCGCCATTTTGAATTTCCAGAAATAGGCATTTTTAGCTGCAAAAATGACTGTACTTGGGCCATACTAGAAAATATTTGTTTATTACTTGGTAAACTTTCATGTAAAGATCAAATTTGGCAATAGGCAGCCCAGTTTCAATGAGCAGCATAGTTGCAGTACCTTTTTGACCATTTCCTGCACAGTGCACCTTTAGCATCTACTTTACAAATTGGCAAGTGATGAAAGACGTTCCCCTGTCCAGAGGGAAATAAAAAAAGATGTGTATAGGAAAAAGATGGAGCGTATGATGACATGCATTTGGGACCCAGAGGCTGTTGTAAGACTCAGTAAGAGGAACTAGTGGCTTGGTTTAGTATTGGCAGATGGATTGAATTATAGAGAATTTCCTAATCCCTGAACAGTGATGTAGAGAAAATAAAAAGATACATGAAGGAAATAGATGGAACATCTGATAATAACACGAAACCTATCTGTGGCACACCACAGGGTGTTGGACTCAGTAAGAAGAACTAGCAGCTGTCTCATAGATTTCTCCCCCCTGGTGGGGTTTACTGTCAGATACTGGGAGGATTTAGGGGATTTTACTACAATGTTTCCTGATCATTTGAAGCACCTATGGACATTAGTGGATAGGCAAGTGAAGATCTAGTTCTTCATATTCAAACCCTCTTGTGTCTACCTGTGCTGTTAATAGTGAGAGAGGGATTTTTTTTACTGAAGAGCCCTTTGGTGCAGATGGGACCGCCAACAAACTGACACACTTGCGTCATAGCAATACAATAACATCATAGCAATACAGACAGATTTATGCAACAGAGGAAGACATGCGCTGTGTCTCAGATGGCGCACTTGTGCACTTCGGGCATTATGTTTCAGTGCGTAACCAATACGCCATACATACTGAAACATAGGGCCTGAAGTGCACAAGTGCGCCAACTGAGACACAGCAATGGCCGTATTACCATTGTGGTAACAGTATAATAAAGCATCTGCAAGAATGAACATATCTTTCAATGCAATACACCAGTTTGGTAAATGGCTTACGTAAGTCAGTAGTGTTTAGTTGTAGTTCATAAACCAAGATTGAGCCTAGGTGCCTTAAGAAGTGGTGTGGTGTACCAACCCACTAATTAGTGTTTAAAATGTGCGCCACAGCCAATCAAACCAGATCTGGATCAACAATTAAACATAAAGAAAATAAGAAAAAATCCACACACTATCATTGCTCGCAGATTTAGGTTTTCACATCATTTCGACCTCACCGTGGTCAAAACGTGTGAAATAAATCGATGAGCAGCAACAATGTGCAGATATTCTTTACGTACCATCCCACTAAATCAGTGGTTCTCAACCTTTTTTGATCAAACGCCACCTTCACCTCATCATAAGCCTCCCAACGCCCCCTTGACCCCATCATAAGCCTACCAACGCCCCCCTTAGTATTATAAAATAAAATAGACTAGTGCCCCCCAATGGCAACTAAGCACTGCCACCTCTCAGCTGTATCCTGCTGAACGCCCCCCTAGGGCTTTCCAATGCCCCCTGGAGGCCTATAGAGCCCCTGTTGAGAAACACTTCACTGAGTCATATCTGGTGTCCTGCAGGTATCGTGTACTGGACTGTGCTGGGCCGCAACGGACAGTTTGGGGCCATCAAGCGTGCGTACATGACCACGTTTGACGACCAAGGCAACAACCCGGTGAAGGAGGTGAACCTGAACCTGCGGTACATCACCAAGCCCGATGGCATCGCCGTGGACTGGATCGGGGGGTAAGCAATTCTGGGACTCAGCTTGTTTTAATTTCCCATTTACTGTAAGCCTGAAGCTATGTATACACTGAATTGACCAAGGCACCTGGAGCGATGTATACACTACATTCAGGCTCTTGAGATTTGAGGGTTTTTTTTTTCATTATTATTATTCTGTATTTTTATAACACATTTTAATGCAAGACGAGGGTCCTAACTTTTAAATGCTACTTATTAGCAACATATTTGTCAATTAGTCAGTCTCAGTCCTTTGAGCTCTTATGATTTTGTATTCCAGTCATATCTATTGGACGGATGCTGCAGCCAATCGGATTGAGGTGTCCAAGCTGGACGGGCGGTACAGGAAGCAGCTGATCGGCACTGATTTGGACCAGCCGGCTGCCATCGTGGTCAACCCATCTACCGGGTAAGTAGTGGGAGGGAGCAGGGGTGCGTTTGCCGACAACATCGTTGATAACTAAGTCAGCAGTTTACTTGGTTGCGATCCAATTTCCGTTTTTCTTCATTTTAAAAAATCCTATGTACTTTTTCCTCAGGATGAATTCCTATGTTTCTCTTCAGTATGATGCAGTTGATAAATTACTATGTATTTGTTTCCCCAGCATGATGTACTGGTCGGACTGGGGTAGGCGGCCACGTATCGAGGCTGCGTGGATGGATGGGCAGCAGCGGCGGGAGCTGCTGAACCAGGACCTGGGCTGGCCCACCGGGCTGGCTCTGGACTATGTCAATGGCGGACGCCTCTACTGGTGCGACTCCAAGGAGAACACCATCGAGTCCATGACACCCGAGGGCACCGACCGCAAGATCATCATCGCCGGAGGTAAGTATCAGGGAAGCCGACAAAGGTAGCCAAGCTACGCCCTCCTAGTGACGCGACACCTTCGGCGTTGCTTCTAGTCAGGCCAGGAGCAATACAAATAACGTTTCTGAGCTCTGGAGAAATCGGGAACTCCACCCACTTTCTCGGGAAGCCATCAACTTTGAACAGCTCTGACGGTCTTCAAGGCAGGCAGTGATGTGGTTTAAGCAGAGACGTTCTATTAGGACTAAGAAAACGTTTGGTTTTAACTTAGGCACAGCCATTTCTGGCCTCGACCAGTAGCAAGCCGAGGGAGGCGGATTAACCAGGCCATTTGGGAAACGTTATTCGATATCTTATTGGTAAGACCAACATCTCGGTAATGTCTGTCTGTAATGTAATGAATGTCTGTGTGTCTGTCTTGTGCTCTGTAGACATAGGCAACCCCTACAGCATCGATGTGTTTGAGGGTCACGTCTACTGGACCACCAAGGACCGTGGGGAGGTGTGGAAGATGGACAAGTTTGGGAAGGGCGAGAAGCGCAAGGTGCTGACAGTGAACCCATGGCTGACACAAGTGCGCATCTACCAGGAGCACAGGCACAACCACTCCGGTAGGTCACAGCACTTTGCTTACTTCACCAAGCCCCTCCACACAGTGGAAAAATTATAGAAAAAATGCAGTGTTAACTCATTGATGCTGGATGCTGCGTATAATCTGCATTGACCTAAGCACCTGGTGCTGCATAGACACAGCATTCAGGCTCATGAGATTTGATGTTTTTTAAATATGGGTATGTTAGAGCTGATTGAACACTTTCTAATGCAAGAATTGTCTGAGCTGTTAAATGCAACACATTTTATGTTTTTATGTGCATCGGAGGCTGAGATATTTTGGCTAGGTATTTGTAGACTGAGGGTACCTTTTCCTAAAAAGGGGTTAGTCATGGAGTTAGCCGCCAGGTTGGTCTCATAGGACTCAATGTTAACTGCTCGCTTGAAGGTAAAATTTGCACTGCCATACCCAGAGAAAGGTTTAAAGTACAGGAGACCGGTAAAACCCTATTATTTAACTCAAGTGGAGGTGTAAAAAAAGCTTATTTCCAAAAATGGGACAATATCACTTTAATGCTAGAGTAAAACTGATCATATCTGGTTCTTCTCACCCCCTCCTTCAGTGCCCAACCCCTGCAAGGACGTATGCAGCCACCTGTGTCTGCTGCGTCCGTCGGGCTACACCTGCGCCTGTCCCCAGGGCTCCAGTCTCATGGGCTTCCAGTCCAACGAGTGTGACGCAGGTAAGAGCCTTACCAGAGAGAGTAGAGAGAGAGAGAGGTTCCATTGGCCCATTGTTTCCGGGTTCTATTATTGCAAGGGTGAGGGGGGGAAATCCTCCTTTAGGCAGACCTAAGGACTGTTCTATTCAATGCTAGGAGTATTATGACACGCCCCTGTAGGCAGACCGGAACCTGGTCATGTTAGGTGCCCATAGCAACCTATTACATTGGCATATCTCTATATACTTAAAGAATCTCTGGCCTTACCGCACCAATCCACCCAGCTGGCCCTCGCCATGGGCCTATACTTAGAAAATGAGTCCAGGCTCTTCTATCAGATGATTTACCTCTTAACTTAACCTGGTTTACTCCACTGTGAAACATTGCAGCCAGTTAAACGTTAAAAAAAACCCTAAGTTGCCGTGCTGCCTTAAGTTTGTAAGTTAACTCAACTTGAGAACACCTCGAATTGAGTGAAGTCTCAAGTTCAGTTAACTTATCAACTTAAGGCAGCACGGGAACTTACATTTCCCCATTTTACTGGCTTGCAATGTTTTACAATGCACCTGCCTCCAGTCCAGAGGTGTCGATCATGGGTTCCGAAAGTAAATCCCCTGCCATAAATTGGATCCAAACAGTGCTGCATCAACTGATCATGACGAGTATGCAAGACAGGTAGATCGGTTACTTAGAGGCAATTTACATTGATGCGTGTCTGTATCGTATCACTTGCATATGCGTATGTTCATTTAGAGCTCTATATTAAAATACTGAATAACGAGTACATGTGGGGAATGATTTGAAGACGCCAGAGCCCACGTAATGATTTGCATACGATGCTGATTTGAGCTGTTGTAAATGGCGAGATACGAGGTTATGCAGATCTGAGTCGGTCATGTGACTTCAGGATGACATAATGAGGAACTAAAGCATGCTGCTAAGATTTTTTTCTAGGTTCAATTGCGGCCGGGGAAGTTTGCGTACCTTTTCATCACCTTGTTAATAAAACAAGATGTAATCGGCGGTTTGGTAGTAATCATATTATTTGTGTGACTTTTTCTTCATTTTGGGAGCGCCATCCCGTCACCAAATAACATGAGCCACTTAGAGCAACATGTGACGTGATGGCTGATTAGTCATGTGACCAGCGAATCAGCCGATCACAGTTTTTTGTAAACAGATCAGCTTTTTATTTACAGGACAGAAAGTTGTTTGTAAACGTAAGCCGTATTCAACGCGCCAGCACGACGATATGGAGAAATTAATTAATATAAACGGCACCTTAGTGAAGTCGCCTGTGTTGCAAGGACTCTGTGGCAGGGATTTTACTTTCAAAACCAGGACCCCGTATCTTGACAGTGCCGTTGCTAACCAGTTAATTGCATCGCAACCAAGTAATTTGCTAACTCCCAGGGTTTTGACACCTCTGCTCTACCTACCTCTTCCCCACAAACCCAACCCCAACACCCATGCTTTATCTACCAGCATGCCAAGCTGGCTTGGTGATCAAACGTTGATGTGACGTTGAGATAACA
Organism: Engraulis encrasicolus; assembly: GCF_034702125.1. Lineage (NCBI taxonomy): Eukaryota > Metazoa > Chordata > Actinopteri > Clupeiformes > Engraulidae > Engraulis > Engraulis encrasicolus. The sequence goes on from NC_085869.1 coordinate 36,855,357, forward strand.
TTGACATAAAGCGATCGTCATTGTTCTTTTTTTTCTTTTCTTTCTTTCTTTTTTTTTTTTTTACTTTTTTGGGATTGTTGCTATGGAATGTTGTTGTGATGCGGGTTGGAATGTCATGTCGTGGTAATGTCTTGGTAATGTCTTGGTAATGTCTTGGTGCATGGCTGCCTGTCGCTGTCCCCGCAGCTATCGAAGAGGCTGTAGAAATGCCCCCTGCATGCAGATGCATGAACGGAGGGACCTGCTACACTGAGGTGGACCAGCCTAAGTGCAAGTGAGTTGGGATGGATGGATGTTGGGATGTATGTACCAGGGTTGGAACTGAAAAATGTTCCCCACCAGTCACTGTGGCAGGTAGATTCTAAAATCTACCAGTCACTCACAATTTTTACCAGTCACCATTTTTACTAGTTCATATTTAACCGTTCCAAACATTGTAATTCCAAGTAATATCATTTTCTGATCAATACTTTTGTTTCAGAGGTCATAAATTCAGTTATAGTGATGCCAATAACTCCTCATTACAAATATATTTAAATCTTTGATGTTGGATGCTGCGTATAATTCAGCATTAACCCGGGCGCCTGTAGAAAAAATTCACCAGTCAAGGTGACTGGTGAGTTAACATATTTCACCTGCCAAAGGCTTAATTCACCCGTCATTGGCAGGTGGACGGCTGCTTATTTCCATCCCTGGTATGTACCTATGTATGTATGTATGTATGCATGCATACATGCATTTATATGCATGCAGGGCCGGATTAAAGCACAGCCCCCACCTGTCAGGGGGCCCCTGATTGACCAAAAGTGAAAAATTGCTTTGTGAATTGTGACAAGTTGCAATATTGGAAATTAGACCCTGCATGCATGTGTTTGTGCTGTACTGTGTGTGTGTGTGTGTGTGTGTGTGTGTCTGTGTATGTGTCTGTGTGTGTGTCTGTGTGTGTCTGTGTGACCTCATGAGCATGTGATTGTGTTTTCACCATTATGTTCGGTATGGTTTCGAGCCATGACTGAGGCCAAGGTTCCTGTAACGTTCCTCTAATGTTGCCGCAGGTGTCCATATGGATATCGGGGCAGCTACTGCGAACTAGGCATGGCCAGAGGAGCTCCTGGGGGAACAGGTAATAAAAAACCTCTTTGGAAAGGAGGCCACTTGCGCTCTAGCCTTCTTGGTGCTCACAGTCCAGGGGTGAATTTCTCAAAACCAAAGTTGCTTACTACAGTAGCTACTTTGCTGTTTTCAATGCATTTTCCCATTGGCAACTACCGAAGTTGCTAACAGGCTAACAACTTCTCTTTTGAGAAACTCACCCCAGGACTGTAGAAAGTATAAAACAAGCAGGGCATAATTACAGAGCAGATGTAGATTCGTGCATTATCTCAAAGTCAATATCTCATTTAATTCAGTGGGTCACTTTTACCATAATGCAACATTTCTGGGTGAACCACTAGAGGCCGCTATGGAGTTTGTGTTAACATCCCAAAGCTGAATAGCAGAGCTTTAGCGCAGCGCAAAGAGCCATGTAATGAATTGCAGCGTGACTAATGAGGGTGTGTGTGTGTGTGTGTGTGTGTGTGTGAGTGCGTGTCCGTGCGTGCGTGCGTGTGTGCATGCGTGCGTGCGTGTGTATGTGTGTCCAGCGGTGACGGTGCTGCTGGCGGTGATCATCATCCTGGTCTCGGGGGCATTGGCAGTGGGACTCTTCCTCAACTACAAGCGCACTGGCACCATCCTCCCACCCATGCCCACAATGCCCAGGTATGGCCCGTGTGTGTGCGTGTGTGTGCGTGTGTGTGTGCGTGTTCGCACTGTCTCCATCCTCCAGACCCTGCCCGCACTGCCAAGGTACTACAAATTACACCAAAGTACTGATGGTAGTGCCTTAAGAAAATGAGGACTCCAGGCTCTTCTATTAGATGATTTACCTCTTAACTTGACCTGGTTTACTCCTGAACCAGCTTCTTAGTACAGTATAGGCACCTGAATGCCAGCTCTGATTACTCTGGTGTTAAAGTGTAAAGCACATACCTAGCAAATCTAATCCTGCTTTTGGCAACCCCCTGCAACAGCACATGACTTAGCGTTGCGGATTTGGCCTATGTTGCGCCTTCACCTGTTTTTTTTTTTTTTGGTACTGTTACTGTTAGCCTGACTTAAAGGGACACTGTGTGAGATTTTTCGTTGTTTATTTCCAGAATTCATGCTGCCCATTCACTAATGTTACCTTTTTCATGAATACTGACCTCCACCATCAAATTCTAAGTATTCATTATGACTGGAAAAATTGCACTTTTCATACATGAAAAGGGGGATCTTCTCCATGGTCCGCCATTTTGAATTTCCAAAAATAGCCATTTTTAGCAGCAAAAATGACTGTACTTAGATCTTACTAAAAATATTTGTTTATTACTTTGTAAACTTTAATGTAAAGATCAAATTTGGCAATTGGCAGCCCAGTTTCAATGAGCAGCATAGTTGCAGTTTTTGACCATTTCCTGCACAGTATACCTTTAAAATGTCTTTCTCTTTCTTTGACTGCCTCTCCTCCCTGTCTCTTCCTTCTCTCTCTTCTGTTCCCCTCCCCTACACTCTTTCCACCTTCACTCTCCTGCTTCCGTCTCCTCCTCCTACCCTCTCCTCTCTCTCCCTCTTCCCTCTCTCTCTCCCGCTTCCCTCTTCTCCCTCTCTCTCTCTCTTCTGCTCCCCTCTCCTCCCTCTATCTCCTGCTCCCCTTTCCTCCCTCTCCCCTCTTCTCCCTCTCCCTTTCTCCTACTCCCCTCGCCTCCATCTCTCTCTCACCTCCTTTCCTCTCCTCCCTCTCTCTCTCTCTCTCTCTCTCTCTCTCTCTCTCTCTCTCTCTCTCTCTCTCTCCCCCTCTCTCCCCCTCTCTCCTCCATCTCTCTCTCCTCCATCTATCCTGCTCCTCTCTCCCTCTCTCTCTCCTCCTCCCCTGTCCTCTACTGTCCTCAGCCTGAGTAGTCTGAGCAGCCTGGTCAAGTCCAATGATGCGGGTAACGGGGTGTCGTTCCGCTCTGGAGACAACGTCACCATGGACATGCAGACCCCTCAGCTTGGGGTGTCCTACATCGACCGAGCCATGCAGCTGGTAAACACATGCGCGCACACGCACACACGCACGCATGCACACACACACACACACACACACACACACACACACACACACACACACACACACACACACACACACACACACACACACACACACACATGCACACACACGCACACACACACATGGGGGTGTCCTACGTCGACCAAGCCATGCAGATGGTACACGCACACACACACACACACACGTCTACGCACACAATGTGCACACATGCGCACACACACACACATACACACACACTACATGCACACACACACACACATGCACATGGGAGTGTCCTACATCGACCGAGCCATGTAGATGGTAAACTCTTTGGTCTTACCTTTTGCCTGTCTCTCTCTGCCCTGTCCTGCACCCCTTTTGCCCACCCATCACCCACAGGATGAGAGCTTCGCCAACGCCGGGCAACAGCCAATCACGTTTGAGAATCCGCTGTACTCCACGTCGGTCGGTGACCCTGCTGTCATCCATGCCACACAGGTATTGGGAACGAATTTTGCATGCTGTATTCGCATTACATGGAAATATTTCACATATGGGTCAAAGACGTTTTTTTGGGGGGGCTCAGATGTCAGGTGGAGCAACAGCAACAAATGCCCATAAATCAATTAGTAATTGTTGCTTGTTCATATGCTGCAATGAATATGCTTTTACACTAAAAACAAAAACAAAAACAAAAAAATCCATACAATAATGGCACTGGCTGTTGTTGCGACTCCCTGACGTGTGCTACTGCTGAAACGACACTGACCCCATACTATGCCATTTGTAAGTGGTGTCCATACACCCATACATTCCTTTGATTGTTCTGACTTTTATCCATTGGTTGGATGTTATTGTACCTGAATTCATAGCTTATTATTACCATCACTTTTCATTGGTGGGTTTGCACAACTCTAGATTCCACATATCAGCACATATTTACACACAGTACATATTTTGATGTAGCCACATAGTTCTCTGGTTTCCCAGCCTTTTCACTCAGCTAGACTGTTTGACCAGTGTTGCAATTGTACATTGGAGACACTGTACACGTAGAAGTCTTATCTATTATCTTTTGCACTAATGTGCTTTGTTACTTTTATTTCTTTATCTATGTTGATTTTTTATCTTGATCTCTAGCTAGTCACTGTACAGTTCTTCGGTCAGTTTTGTGTCTTTAAAATGTGCTCTATAAATAAAATATACTTACTTGCTTACTTAGCTACTCAGTGAAATCACCTGTCCTGTTTTCTCTCCAGGTGACTGTGAATGTGAGTGGTGAGCAGATGGAGAATAACTTTGAGAACCCGCTGTACCAGAGTAAACCACCCACCACCGAGGCCAAGAGCACACAAGTCAGTGCCACAGTCGCACAGGTGAGTCACTCTCTACCTCAGTCACACTGGTGATGTACTGTACGTAGACACTCAGCACCTCACACAGGCACATCAGACAGTCGTGCAGTCGTGGGTAAAGCAGTTAGGGCGTCAGACTTGTATCCCAAAGGTTGCCAGTTCGACTCCCGACCCGCCAGGTTGGTGGGGGGGAGTAATTAACCAGTATCATCTTCGGACTGAGCAAAGGAATTCTTTGAGGACCACACTCAGTCTGTGTCTCATATTAAGCACTTGTGCACTTCGGGCACCATGTTTCGGTGGGTAGGGTGCTCATGCTGAAAACTTTGGTTAATTCAGTGCACTGAAAGCGCCCAAATGATGCCCTAACAATGGCAAAAAACGCAGTGCTTGAGCGATGGACACTGCACGCACTAAACTGTCACCATGTTGATAATGAAACGGAAGAAACGTGGCTTTCAGTTCAGTAGAAGAAGAAGAAGTTTGGTCAACAGTCCAACAGTCCTAATTATGTAAGTAATGTTGCTGAGACACTAACCTTTTCATGCAAAGCCAAGTATTGTATGCAAGATGGTTTTTACTTGGCGTGAAGGAAATGTAAATACAAGCGCGAGACGCTGTGCAATGTAAACAGTAGCCAACCGATATTTTGGCGAGCTAATGCTATGTTCGCCCATCACTTCCAGTGAAGGCACAAAGTATAGTGCTCAAACTTTTCCACGACACTATGCCCTAAAGACCCCAGTGCACTGTAAGCACTATGCACTAACCCTCAGTGCACTGACACAATGTCTCGATATGAGACACAGGGTGAGTGCTTGCTCGTAGGGAGTTGTTTCTCCTCTGGTCTGCTTTCATTGGTGCTGTTGAAACCTGCCCATTGAGTTTCACTCAGATGTGCCAGCAGTCGAGCCAAGAGAGATACAGTAGCTACTGTATCAACATACGGCTGCCAGGGCCGCTGCTAGACATAAGCAGAGTACACAGAGTTAGTGCACCAACCAGTGCTTGGGGAACCAACCACTGCCTCTGAAATTGAGATTGTCTTAAAAACGTCATGAAAAAAATATTGAATTACTTTATACGTATAACACATATTTATTAGTTAGTAGATTGTTAGTATTATCATTTAGTCATGAGGGGGCCTCCTGACTTGTTATGCTTGGGGCTCCAAATCCCTAGCAGCGGCCCTGACGGCTGCCTAACCGCAATATCCTAGACGGCAGGGCAGAATGCAACAATAACAGCAAGAGCTTAGCTGCCTCTCAGCTGCCCTCAAGCACTTTCATTGGTGATTTATTTGGTTGTTTCTAGCCTTGCCAGTGCGAGTAACGGCCATTTTTCACGGATTTCACCACGGAGTATCAAATTAACTAGTGTATAAGTTTAATTATTAATTGGATACTCCATGAGAAATGGGCGTTACTCACATAGCCAGGTGTGCACAGATAGGGATGAGGTGGTGCTAAAGCACCTGTCCCTTTGCCCTACTATAAAAAAATGGCCTTTTAAAAAGTTGTTTGTCACTATGTCCATGCTGAAATTATCTACATATGCTTGACAATCAAAAGTGTGTGCCAATAATGCCCCAATATAGCACTATGTATAGACTCTACACAGCCTAGTGAGGCAGCTGGAAGTTCCACATGCCCCCTGTCCTCGAGTACCTGTCCCCCAAAATGTCTGTGCACGCCACTGGTTACTCACACTAGATAGGCTAGAACACTTCACTTTGAGAAGCACCCATTGCCCCCAACAAAACACCACTCTCCACAAATGACATGTGGCAATATACAGAACACACTGAATCTCATGTACTGGACTGAATGGCAAAATCAACAAAACTGTGTGACAACCACCAACTATATTGCACTTATAGAGTGCACAAATCAACATTTCACACATGGATATAACTTGCTAATGTCTGGAAAAACAACAGGATAAGGCTTTTCCAGGGCTGATAGAAATAGGCTATGGGGTATTACATAAGGGTGCTTTGTGGCACCACATACCATGCTATACAGTGTTTACTATCTGATATTGGCCCCTATTCCATTAAAAGCTCTGCATTAAGATATGTGTATAATATGCATTGTTTAATTTTACAGGCACTTACAAACTTGCAGACGTCCAAATTTAACATCTTCAAAAGGAAGCTGACGCCAGCCACAACATTTGAAAACCCAACCTACTCAGAGGTACAGTCAAAGATTCTCTATTGTGACTTGCATTTAGACCCTCTCTGGTACAGTAACCTGCACTCACATTCTAGACATCACTTCACTTTAAACTCAGTTCTGCCTAATTTTGTGTTTTTGCGTCTTTTACCTTATTTTACATATCTTAATTGCTTTTGAACACTTTTTATGTATTCAAACTAATTACACCGCACTCACGGTTAAAAGGTGCCAGAAAAATGTCTGCACACTTTAACCCCCCCCCCCTTCTTTTAAAGGCTAAGCTTTCAGTCTAATGACCTTCCTCATGGATCTTTTTTATATATCTTAATTATTTGGCATTTTATTTTACTATGTATTGGTCACTTCTGTCAGTGTTTCTACCCGTTAAGTGTTTGTATTGTATGTTTGATTTTCAATTAGATTTTTCAGTTTTGGCTTGAACAGGTTTTTGCTATGTGTCCTTACTTGACCCAGGCTGGCTGAGGCAAGGCCAAATGGCCCTACTTATATAGTGATTTATACATCTTTTTTTTGTACCATTAGACGGTGGGCTAGATTTCGTAGCTCCTTTAGAAAACGAGTTTTGTTCTCACTCTCGAGTGGCAACTTGATTTTTCTAATATGACCTCCTGACAATATGTAGAGCAATATTCTGGCTGTTGCCACGCTGAAAAGTTGCACGTTGATATTAAAAAATAACGAAATTAAAAAAGACTGGGGGTGACGTCACATAATGCACAGTCAATGGGAAGTCTCCGCCCCTCAAAGTTGAAAAGGGAATATTTATCCGCATATCAGGCTTTTTTCATAGGCAGATAATTCACCTAATCATTGAAACGACGTAGGCATTTCATTCCTGACCATTTTCCTGTTACTGGAAAAAATAACACAGCTTGCATTTCTTTACTGACACATAGTTTTTTGGCGAATTGATATACCCCCGTCACCTCATTGCTCTATTGCTTTGAGGGAACAGACCTGTCCTCTTTTTGACATTTATCTCTCGTTGCCCAATGATGGTCAGACAGTCGAACACTAACAGCGAAAAAGAGCACTTCTGAAAGTTTGAGAAAAATATATGTTTTTGCATGTACACAACAAGTGAGCCCACTTACCCCACAACTTGTAACTTTTTGCCATGAAATCTGACGGTTCCGGGTAGCATGCACGCGCTAGCTGTATTCTGCCTCGTTGACTTTGCATTGACGTGACGTCACTCGGTCGGCTAGTCTTTGTTGTCATTTTTATAAATCAATGTGCAAGTTTTGAGGATGGCAACAGCCAAAATATTGATTAATGGGTTGTCAGGGGGTTATATAAGCAAAAATAAAGTTGCCACTCGTTAACACCAACGAACTGACAAGATATGAGACTGAGCCCCCCACCTACATCATAAAATGGTCTTTACTGAGTTTATTATAGCTTTATCCATACCACATGTCAAATCTGCATGAGTCAGTCCTGGTATTGGAAGGTTGCCGTTTCAAATCCTGAACCTGGGGTCCCTTAAGCAAGGCGCCTAGCCCCACATTGCACCAAGAACTGTGGCCAATTGTAATATACGATACGTAAATGTAAGTCAGGTTGGATGAAAGCGTCAGGTAAGTGTAATGTAATGGATTTTTTGTTGTGTTGTATAGATGCAGGATGACCAAGCCCCAGTGAGTCGAGGGGAGCCGTCCTCCTCCTCTGCCCCCGTGGAGCCTCCTCCCCCGCCCCCCGTCCCCGCCCCCGCCCCACCCAGCAAGCCCAAGAAGCAGAGCGCCTTCTCTCCCACAGAGGACACGTATCAAGACACCGCCAACCTCGTCAGACAAGACAGCGATGTATAACCACAGCTCCCCGCCCCTCACCTCACCTTACCTCCCCATGCCCATGCCCCCACCCCCCACACACACACCCTCACTCCCACCCCTCCCTCTCACACACATGGGAATCAAAGACACACACTGCTTTGCACAGAATCTATTTTTATACACAGTCTGAGTAAAAAAAAGAAAGACAAATTTAAGATTATTTTAAGAAAAGACAATTGCAGAGAAGAAGAAAACCACTGCTGTAGAAATGAAGAGAAACGAGAGGTCTTTCATGACGATGCCTTCTGATATTTCTTATGCCAATTCTTGTTTTATTGATTTTTTTATTATTATTATTATTGTGATGTACTATATGTATATCTTTGCACTGATGCTGCTGATAGTGATGTTATAAATATGATGTATATTTGTAAATTTGAAAAGAAGATTTTTGTTAATATCTGAAAATAGGTTGATTCATATTCCTAGCATTTCAAGAAGATGCATATCTTTTGAATGAGTGAAGTGCATTGAGAACAAATGTATATCATGCATAACAATTCCTTTAAAAAAAAACCTTCAGTCTTATACTTTACCATTTAACTGGAAACTGAAGTCAAATGCAGTTGGTTTATGCGTATTTATATACCTCATTTACTGTTATAACTGGAAAACAACACACTGGAAAGGTGACTTGAATCTCTTAATGAGGTGATGTCCTTGTACACTGGAATTGTAGCAATACATGAAGACTACTGAGTAACTCTGTTCCCAAGCTAAGGTTTGCACACTGCATTGATATTTGTATATCAACGCCTAGTGGTGTGTATTTGCCCTTACTATTCGATTCGATTATGATTCGGGAGGTATCGATACAATTTGATGCGAATCGATTCAGTTCGATTCTACGATGCATTGCAATGCATTTAATTTCTACTGAAAGCAAGGCCATTTTGTCATTATTCATGTGGCAATACAAGCAGTCAGATACTGAACAACATTTTAATGGCTGTTCTGTGTATCAGTCCTGCAGTTTTCATTGCTTTGATGTGCTTTCATTTAAATGAAAGTTAATTTGCTTAAGAAATGCCCACGGAAGTATGAAAATAGGTGGCATCGATTATGGTATTTTCCAAATCGATTATTGAATTGTGCTGCCCCGCATTGCGATATATTGCCGAATCGATTATTGTTGACACCACTATGAACACCCCTTTCCAGCATCCAAGCACAGAAGGCCTTCACTGGGTTCCAATGACCAGGTCATCGAGGACATTCATTATTATTTTTTACTTCCTGCCTGGACACTGGTCACGTGTCAGGCAGTGTTGTGCCCAGTCTCGCTCAACAACACTCTTCTCTCAGGTTTGAAATCCCATTCGCTGAATGTAGAGCGAACGAATGGCATGAAAGACAAGTGTGCTCGTTTACCTGTAGTGGGCAAAAAAAAAATGCCAGCCTATGTCCTTTTGCCTAACCTGAGACTGAAGGTTTTTCAGACGGGGTTGATGTGTTTTGACTCAGAGCCTGTTTATACGTAGATGGATCTTTTTGTAAACGCGTCAGTTTGAGTTTTAAGAAATCTCTTAAAACTCTGGTTTTAAAAATATCAATTTTAGGAAGCTAAAATGCACCTGTCACAATGGTGTTGTTTGCATACAAAAAAAATTGTGTGAGAAAATATCCACGTATGTGTAATCAAGGCCTCAGTGGCCTCTTACTAGTATCCATGCAGTACATGGCCTGCTTGAAAACACATCATGGGCAACGTGTGTAATACTGCCCCCTGTTGCTGTGAATGTGGAAGTGTACGACTTGGTTTGGATGTTGGAAGTATCCTACTGTGACTGAAGACTCTTATCTATTATGAATACGGATTGCATCTGTTTTAAGTGTGGCCTGTGAATTCTTCTTCTGTGATTGTTTTTTTTTTTTGTATATTAATAATGAAAAAAAGCAATTTATAGTTATTGTTCTTGATGCACCTAAACATTTTTTGTTGGTAAAACTGGAAGTGGAAAACAAATTGATGCTGCTGAGAAATAATCAAATAAATGTTTTTGTTTTTTAAAACATTGTGCGAAATCTTTTGGGAGTTATTGCTTACAAACATCGCCATGGGGCAGTAAGGTTCCTCAAACACAGACAACATAAACAGAAAAAAAATATTGATTTATAAGGTTATATTTTCTGTACACAAAACATATTCCAAATCAAAACAAGGCTTAAAAATCCCTTCAATTACAGTCTGTATAAGGACAAAGTATTTTGAGACATTAAAAAAGACAATAAATTAATATAATTAAGCCCAACAAGACTTAAGAGTTTGTTGTTGTGGCGTGCCAAAATGTTAACATTTTAAAAGGGATATGAAGGTATGGACTCTGTGAATGTCTGTGAAACCCATCAAGACTGTTTGGGACGAGGAAGCAGTATGTCGATGAAAAAGTCCCCCACGAAAGCTGGCATGTAGGAGAGGGGGATCCAGAAGAGCTTGGCGTCCCAGCCGGCGCTGTAACGCGTCCTGGGGTACTTGGCCATCAGGGCGTGCTGCATGCAGTTGGAGACCTTGGACAGATCACTGCTGCACAGCAAGGTCATGGAGAAGCTCTGAGACTTCTTATCTGAAATCACACATTCACACATCATGAATACACGTCACTGACTGGACCCAATTTTACGATTATTAGATGACCAATTATTACAGTTATAGAGTTATTCCACTGCTGAGATTGTGGTTTGTCTCCTTTCTGAATAGGATGAAGGAGCGGTACTAATATTTCTCAATTTCAATAGGATAACTCCAGACAATTTCATGCTGTTGTAATGCTCACACTACCCTGGACTTGTCAGTACCTGAGATTTTTTATTTCTTCAGCCTTTTCCGAAATCCTGGCCATTGTAATGGGGGCAGGTGTTTGTTTACATTTAAAAAGAACATCTTTATCTATTCCCAAAAACATCCCAAAGGTTATACAGCATCAGCAGACATTTAGCAAACAGCAATACCTTTGGGAATATATTTGGAGTAGGCCTATCTAAGAAAGTTTTTAATGTAAACAAAATCTGCCCCCATTAGAATAGCTCAGATCTTGGAAACATCTGAGGCAAAAAATGCAGCATCACCGGGTACTAACAAGTCAAGGGTAGTGTGAGCAATACAACAACATATTGAAATTGGCAGGAGTTATCCTTTAAGGGAATATACATTAGCCTACATTACAAAGCATTACATTACATTACAAAGCATTTCCCCATACTCAGTCACACCATATTCTTGACTGATGACATTACTCACACTCCTCCAGATAGCTGTGTCCGTAGGTGGCCCTGACGTCATCGGGGAGGCGGTCCCACAGCCTCTGCAGATCATCCTCTATCAGATCCAGACGCGTCACGTTTGTTTTGAAGAAGCCTGGCTCGATGATGCTCACTTTGATACCGAAATGCCTCATGTCCCTCCTGCATGCAAAAGAAACAGATATGATGTTGAGGCACAAGGGGAGGCTGTTGTACAGGCCAAGCCACTGCACATACTGTAGGGTGGCGTCAGGTTAGTTGAGCTGGGGACAATAACACAATAGCATCAGCGGCTGCTCACTCTACCTACGGCCCAGGTGAAGAACCTTGTAATGTGAATGCGTTCCAGACAAGCTCCGTCAACCTCCTTTTAGCCTTCATATCATGAATACTTATAAGCCTAGAACCAAGTTGGGGTTCTAGTGTAAAAGAAACGTACAGTATGTATTTTCAATGTACATAGAAAAATGTATAACATATGATATAATAATAATATAATATATAATTATAATTAATTAATAAAGACTATTTTTCTCCACTTAATGTTGGAATTCTACGATCTGGCTAAAAGGGTATTTCCCGGTGGGGCAACAGTCAATAGGCGCAATAGGGTTTGTTTGTATTTTCTTATAGACAAGCCCAGAATTCATAAGGGACCACACAAAAATGTTCAAACCTTTTTTTAATTCCCAGTCCAGTCCTAAACCTGAGAGACTGCGGGACAGATCAATAGACAGGGAGGGTTGTGCTTTGAAGGATTTTACTGACATGATTATAACTTTGCTGTCCTTTTGCAGATACACAATGCAGCAATTCAGAAAACATAGTTACATGTTAAACCATTCCGTAGGTCACACTGGGTGCATTCCAATATGCTACCTTGCGTCCTCCACTTGTGCTTGTGGCCGCCCCCTGCATCTGTGGAGAAAACAATAACGTTTCCCAGCTGTCAGCCTAGCCACAACAACTTTTGGGGGACTTTTTTTTCATTTACCATCCAGTTTGCAAATGAGAAAATTACTTTACAATTGAGCTTTTGCGAGATATTGAAATATAATGCTGTTGTCAGTGATGTCATCATGACATATTACTTCCTTGTACGAGGCCACAAGCACTAGTGGAGGACGCAAGGTCGCATATTGGAACGTACCCTCCGTGTGTTACTATACCTGACGCTATCGGAGAAGGCCTCAACCCCCCACTTTGACGGACAGTAGGCTCCTCCAACCAGAGACAGCCGTCCCAAGATGCTGGCCACGTTCACCACTCTGCCCTTGGCCTTCTTCAGCAGGGGGAGGAACTTGAGGGTGACCTCGACCACACCCATGAAGTTCACATCCAGCACCTTAAAATTATAACAATGATAACAATGATAACAATAAGAAGAAGAAGAAGAAGAAGAAGAAGAGGAAGGTTTTATACATCGCCTTTTCAAATGTTAACTGTTGCTTTGCATGATATATGCAGAGGCAATTCTTGGGTCAGTTGGGGCACAGGGCCGGCGCCAAAAGGGGGCATTGGAGGGCTTATTCCCCAGGGCTTATTCACCTAAACATGCTGATATGGTCATTAATATGCAACAAATGAGTATTTTTTCAGAATACAGTAAATATAAAGTATAAGATAAAATTCCATCTTTGCCAAACCACCATAGCCCTAATAAACAAATAAATGAATAGGCTACACTATTTAGACATTGTCAGTAGACCTAAATGTGAAATAATAAGTGAACAGTGATCCTTTGAAATAATGGGATTGTCCCATATTTAGAAACAAAAGTACTGTTCCGTAGAGCTGAAACTGAGCCCACAATTTGGTTAAAATGCAGGAAATTGCATCTAAGAAATACAAAATTGTCCACAAGGTGCATGCATGTGATGTGAGTATGACCTTGCGGAAGTCCTCAATCTGTAGCCACTCTGTTGGACCTATAGGGATGGAGACCCCAGCATTGTTGATCAGACCATACAGGCCTGCAACAAGAAGAAAAAAACACACACAGAAATTAAAATGTAATGTTTTGTTTATCATACCAATTGAAAAAAATGTTCTGACAGTGCAAAGTGATAAATAAAATATTCTTCAAACCTTCCATCCCACAGTTATGAAGTTATAGTTATTATAATATAGCTATTAATATAGTGTAAGTAAAATATATAGAATAGTCTAATTATTATATAATGCCCCCACCCCCAGCCTAGCACATAATTGAAAGACCCTCTCTGAGGAACATCATATGAACATTATGATGTGCATTTGTCTAAAATGTGGTCTCGTTATAACATGAAACATTGGGCCCCTAGATGTTGTCGAGGAATTATCCCCTTGATTTGTACAGCTGCTTACTGTGTACTGTACTCTCACATAGCCTACGTGTGAGATTGTGGGGTGGCAAGATTATTTATCGGGTTTTTTTGGTAAGTGAATTCCCTATCTGAAGGCACAGGTTAGAAACATGTGCAGATTTATGGGTTCACTTTTGGTCTGTGCGGTCGTCAAGAAGCTCTTTCTCCATTTGATCTTCTCCTGTACTTGTCTCAGACTGGCACCCCTATCTATGTAGGCCTGTTACCCCCTCCTGTTGCTGTCAGATGTAGGCTGGCTACCTCGCTCCCCGGTCTCGCGCCGCACCATCTCCACGGCGCGGTCGATGCTCGCGCTGTCTTTAACATTGAGCAGAACTGTCTTCAGTCTGGGGGAGGCGGCCTTGCTCAGCTCAGACGAACCACTCTCTGACAGGCATGCGGCTATTACGTGAAAGCCTTGTCGATCGAGCTGTTTGGCAGCAAGGTTGCCGAAACCGCTGTCGCAACCCGTGATCACGACATGTTTTTTATCAATGTCATCTATTTCCATGGAGTCCCGGATGTACCAGATGACAAATACCGCAACAGGCAGCAAGAATGTGTAAGAGAAGATGTACGCATACACCTACAGTAACAGAAACAAAATGAAAGTTAAATGTAGCCGGTTTTACTGAACGCTTGGCCATACTACAACTTGAATTTAAAATGGTCTCTGAAGTTCACCTAGGCCTATAGCTTGCACATTATGAGCGTCATGAACTAAATTCCTCCTCCTCACCTGAGCAAGACCAGGCAGAACATGTTCCTCTTCTGTCACCTGCAAAGATGCTCACAATGTCACTTTGGAGATAAACGCTGTTTACCTCACTACACACTCAAGCGCGCGCGCGCGCGCACGCACGCACGCACGCACGCACGCACGCACGCACACACACACACACACACACACACACACACACACACACACACACACACACACACACACACACACACACACACACACACCTAAATCAAGTGTAAGATTGACAAATCAACAGTATTAAACTTCTCTCCTTTTTGGGTTTTCTATGCTATTATGAAAAAAATCTGCAGATCTGTACAATGTGGTGTTCTTTTTGATGTGTTTTTGTGCCCAACAATGAAGTATGTTGTTTTCTATACCTGTAATATTCTTTTGTTATAGCCAAATACTATAATATGAGCAATAGCCCTGCTACAGTTTTTCACAGCAATTTCACAGCCCTCTGTTGAAATTAATAATTTTAGGTCGCTTAACTGAACAAAATGTCTGTAGAGAATGTTCGTGTTTCATGCTGCCAGTAGTTCACATGTTAAGCAGCCCACTAATCAGATTGATCTTGTTTACATTTTCATTACTGTCGAGTTAGCATACAGTACACAGATGAAGCATGATATGTTGGGGCTGGCTTCCTCTCTGAAGATTGCAGGGGAGAGAGCACCAGGGATCTATACAACAAATCTTCTATCAGATGATTTACCTCGTAGCCTCTAACTGCAAATGGGGGTCGCCGGCGGGCCTATTCACTATTTTCTGAAAATATTCAACTACATCATAACCACATTGCTATGACAGTACCGAGAGCCTTAAGTAATAGATTAAGTCATAATATTTTTGGTGAGAGTAAGGTCATAACATAAGCTCTGCGCTAAGGGGTTTTAACTTAATGTAACAGAGTTAGAAATGTAGTTGTTGAATTTCACTATAAATATTTGGTTCTCCTTATCATACGAGTCGCAGCCACCTGGTGGTGTATTCTTGCAGCTGCAGTAGGTCAGGTCTTTGCACACGAACTATGCTTCCTCCAGCCAGAAAGAGTTTACTTCGCTGGAGGTAAGTTCAGTGGTATAATGCTTCGTGTGTTCATCCATAAATGCAATATTATACATGTGTGCATACTAAGGTTTGCAATTAAAAATGTTGTTGAGAGTAGTATTGCTACATGATTACGTGATCGCAAATGATTTTGCATTAATATTGAAATGGTATTTTGAAGTGATAATTTCTGACCACGCTATGAACCTGCTAGTCAGTTCGCTGCTAGTCTGAACCACGCATTCTTTGTTATCCGTGGGCAGTAAGCTAACTGTATCTTTATCATTTTGTGTACAGATATGAATGTACGACAGCAGCTGCATGATGTTGTTTGCACTTAATGTTTCACCAGGTAGGCTTTGTTTTGCTACTCGATGTCGTTCTCATTCTGTTTATTTACTCACCAATGGAATACTGTAATGGAATGTCCCGTTTAATGAGGGAATGTTATCGTAGAATGTTGTCCGTGATAATATGTATGTAAAAGACAATGGCTCCATGTCTCGTGCTGACAATTCACTATACGATCACAAGCAGGCAGAAAGAGTTTACTTCGCTGGAGGTAAGTTCAGTGATATGAATGTACGACAGCAGCTGCATGATGTTGTTTGCACTTAATGTTTCACCAGAATAAATGCGTGTTGGAGCCAACCTTTGTCGCCTTTCCTTGCCTTCGACCTGCCGCCGAATGCGGTCTGTTACACTGGTGCCGTGACGCCGCGAGACAGATCAGCTTGATGCAGATCCTTCCGAGGTGGTGCGTGGACTTCGTGGAGCACGGGATTGTCTGTCTGTGCGATCATTTCGGTCGAGGTTAGGTAGTGGGACTTACAGTCGCTCCATTTACTGTCATCTGTTCTGCTTTCTGAGCATAATATTTTTGTTGTTTATGATTTGACTTGCATTTTTTTTACATATTTTTTTTCCTACTTATCTTGAAGACTGCTATTTGTATGATGGATAATATGAGTGATCCCAATGTTGAGTCAGAATTTAAATGCTTTCCTCTTGGGAGGGGTATGGGTGCAGTGAGTGGACATCCACATGTGGGCCGGGTGGCCGGGATGGATATGGGTGCTTCGCCTGTGTTGCCTGCTGGGAATAGGGATTCGGGGCTGGGTACATACCTGGTGGGATCGCCTTTAGAGCAGAGGTCGCAGGGTGGGCCACACCATTCGACACCCAGCGGTGGTGATGTGACATTGCACCAGCTTTCTGATATGATAGCACAACTGGGCTCGCAGATAGGGGAATCTATTGCAGCTAAACTTACATCCAGTGGTGCTACGGGTGGGGTTGGCCTCACAAACACTGAGCGTATGGATGACACACCACATTCTTCACACAATTTACACACAGGCAATGCTACTGACACACAGGGTGGGGGCACACCTGTTAGTGTAGTTGTGCGTACTGATAAGGAACCCATCATTTTCAGGGGTGATGGCACTGACAAATACACAGTCACTGAATGGATAGATCTGATGAAATCCTACTTAAAGAAACAGCAATGTGATGTCACTTCTCAGATAGAGGTTGTAATGGGGAGGTTGATGGGGAAAGCCAGAGATGTAGTCAAAATTGGCCTTAGAAGTAACCCCCCCGTTAATAGAGCTCTTCAGCGTTGACGTCAACTTGTATGCGGCGTTTGGACTACCGGTTCCCTGGCGATTTTTTACATTGCAAAACGCCATAGAGATTCAGGTTTGGCAAAAATATAAGTTGCACGGCAACAACGAACATTAGCGTGTCCCCGCATCCCTTTCTCATTAGTGGAACGGATCGTATCATCATGTTGGTGTATTCACATGTTAAATCATGACGATTATAATTCAATATTGCTAACCCCTTTCTGATCATTAAAACTTCCGAACTACATACTTTCCTTTGGTTGCCATGGGTACAACCTTCCGCACGTACATGCCGTTAGATACTGGCGCCGTTTCTGTAGTCGCCAAAAGCTTCCGGGTTTAGCATATGGACGCAACATCGTATTTATGTCGAAGTTTGACACAAAATGATCAACCATGTCATACCTACAGCCTATTTTTAACACCCTCGACAGTTTGCGGGGGTTCGCTAAGCGCGTGCTTGCACTCGGAGCTTATTTGAAATTTACCCCTATTCAATCCCAATGGAGGCCGGAAGCCGATAGGAACCAGGACGTCCTTAAATGCTAACATGAAAGACTACAATCTACTACATGCTTCCGCTTCCGCTGAAGAACTCTATACATCACCTGATGTTGTATACAGCATACTGACACAGTATTTTAGTCACACATCTTCATGCCTGCCCCTCCAAGACTTCTACTCTACTCTGCCCAGTCAGAGAGAGAGCCCTGTTGACTACTGGATCCGGCTCAATAAAGCGGCGGACGTCGCTGAAGAGGGCCTGAAGCGTCAGAGCAGACCCGCTGGGGATATGGGTGGAGAGATAGCCAAAATGTTTGTGAAGCACTGCCCAGATTCAGAGTTTGCCTCTGTGTTCAAATGTAAGCAGATACATGAATGGACACCAGCGGAGATACAAGAGAGGGTTGATGAATACCAGAGGGAGCGGGTGTCTTCAGTCAAAGTGAATGTGCCAAAGACTAATGTGCCACCACTGACATGCCATGAGGTACACACAGAGATTCACAATGCCTGTGATACAGACATATGCAGTGCTAACCCTCTCTCCCCCCCAGCTCTCTCTCTTGTGGGGGTGTCATCTCTCTCTCCCTCGTCTGCCTTGTATCAGGACCAGCAGCTGTCACTCTCTTCAGGCCCCCAGGCTCGCCTGTCATATACGCCCTTGGCCCAACTGCAGCCACCCCAGACCCTCTCCTCATTGCCACAGTATCAGCGACCCCCCTTGCCCTCTGCATTGCCGGCCACACCACTGCAGAGTCGACAGCCTGACAGCACTGTTATGCTCACAGAGATGATGACTATGCTCAGGGAGCTGCTGGACAAAACACAGTCTGGAGATCGGAGGCCTGCTCCAAGCCGTGGTGGTGGTGGTGGGCGAGTACGTAACCGGAGTCAGCCTGCAATGAACTGTCGTGTCTGCAATGATGTAAGCCACACTACTGAGTCCCACTGCCGTTGGGATCGCCTCTGCTTCACATGCTTCAGACCTGACCACACACAACGCACATGCCCCACTAGGCGCTCAGCCCACAGCAACGTACAGGGAAACTAAATGACCTGTGCGTCGAGGGGGGCCGTATGGGTCATGAAGATAACTCCCATGTTAATGATGCTGCTGTTTTATACAAAAATGTTCAAACTTCAAGTGATTCAGAGACTGTCATCATCCAGAATACACAAAAGATCAGGGGCAGTGATAGCCTATTTTACACTCCTGTGGTAGTCTCAGACAAAGTAACCCTTCGTGCTATGATGGACAGTGGCTCTATGGCCTGCTCGCTGAGTACTGAGGCACAAAAGAAACTTGTCAGTTCTGGGGCTGTTGACATGAGCTGTGTGGAAGCGACTGAGGTGGTCTTCGTCGGATGTGGTGGCGTGCGTGTGAAACCTGAGTCCGTGGTGAATCTCAAGATGGTCGTGTATGGATGTGGAGTGTCAGTGCCCGCCTTCGTTGTGGAGAATCAACAGGATGACTTGATCATAGGGTCCAATGTTCTCAGACATTTAATTCGTCGGTTCAAGAATGACACCAGTTACTGGAAGGCCGTGTCGTCATCTGCTTCAGGTGATCCAGAACGTGAACAGTTCCTCTCTCTTCTCGCTGGCCTGGAACGCTGGTCTTGTGGTGAGGTGCCAGACAAGGTCGGCACAGTGAGGTGCAACAGAGCGGTCACACTGCCGGCTGGCGGTGAATTCCTCGTGTGGGGCACTCTCCCGAAAAATGTCAGGATATCTCCTGGCTGCACTGTCATGACCGAACCAACGTCCTCTCGCTCGGCTCCCAGGGGTGTTATGGTTGCCAGAGTCATAACGCCTCTGTGGGGTGACAGATGGGTGCCCCTCAAGATCCTGAACACCTCAGATGGTCCTGTCACGCTACGGAGGAATGCAAAGCTCGCTGATGTTCACACCTGTCTAGCGCTGGAGGACATGGAGGTTCCAGAGCTTATGTCTATGCACCAGGCCACAGCTGCTGGACCTGCTGAAGCGCCACCTGGGATGGCGAGCGCGGAGACTGTACGGGAGAGACTGGAACGTATTGGCCTGGGCAACCTGGACATTGAGTCGTGTGATGTGTCTACAGAATGGCGTATGAGGCTGGCTGATCTTGTTATGAAGTACGAAGATGTGTTCTCCCGCCATCATCTGGACTGTGGTGAGGCCAAGGAGTTTGTGCACCGTATTCGTCTTACTGACGACAGGCCGTTCCGCCTTCCCTACCGCCGTGTGCCTCCAGCTGAATACCAAAAGCTCCGCCAGGTCCTCAACGAGATGGAGGAAAAGGAAATAATAAGAAAGTCTGCAAGTGAGTTTGCCTCGCCTCTTGTCCTTGTGTGGAAGAAAAACGGTGACCTGCGGGTGTGCACAGACTTTAGATGGCTCAACAAACGAACATTGAAAGATGCGCACCCCCTTCCACATCAGGCTGATTGCTTGGCCGCCCTCGGTGGGAATGCATTCTTCAGTACAATGGATCTCACCTCTGGCTTTTACAATATGCCGTTACATGAAGAAGACCGTAAATACTCTGCGTTCACGACACCCATGGGCCTGTATGAGTATAACCGGCTTCCTCAGGGCCTCTGTAACAGCCCCACCTGAGGATGTTCTGAGTATGAGTGAGTCTGGGCATATAGGCAACGTACATACAGACACACACACGGAACGGAGTTTCACACACGGTTCCTTACACGGCTCTCCAACTGAAACAGGGGACACACGCACACACACTGGAGTCCACACTGATGACACCTGTAGTGTGCTCCCCACCTCTCCTGGGTCTAGCACCGTACACACAGTTAGGACTCGGGTAGGACGAGTAGTGAAGCCAGTTAACCGTCTGTTATATCAGATGTCCAAGCAGGATGTAGTTAGTGATGTCAGTCAACTTCTTGAAAGCTTCTCTCAGTCCATGTTTCAGTTTTTGCACTAACATTACACCACACAGACACCCACATCTTCCTTTTATGTGGCATCCCAGTGATTTTGGGTTAGCGGGAACGGTACTGAATTATTGATTGTATGTGCGTAAGCATGGTCTGTGTGGGGTGTAGACGGCACCCTGCCTCTGGAGGTCGATAATGAGACCTCATCCTTTAATGGATACTTGTTAGTCAGATATGTGACCATGTTATTTTTTTTTCCCTCTTCTCTCTACTGACGTTAATATTTTAGTGAAATTCAGTGGGGGTGGGTGTAACAGAGTTAGAAATGTAGTTGTTGAATTTCACTATAAATATTTGGTTCTCCTTATCATACGAGTCGCAGCCACCTGGTGGTGTATTCTTGCAGCTGCAGTAGGTCAGGTCTTTGCACACGAACTATGCTTCCTCCAGCCAGAAAGAGTTTACTTCGCTGGAGGTAAGTTCAGTGGTATAATGCTTCGTGTGTTCATCCATAAATGCAATATTATACATGTGTGCATACTAAGGTTTGCAATTAAAAATGTTGTTGAGAGTAGTATTGCTACATGATTACGTGATCGCAAATGATTTTGCATTAATATTGAAATGGTATTTTGAAGTGATAATTTCTGACCACGCTATGAACCTGCTAGTCAGTTCGCTGCTAGTCTGAACCACGCATTCTTTGTTATCCGTGGGCAGTAAGCTAACTGTATCTTTATCATTTTGTGTACAGATATGAATGTACGACAGCAGCTGCATGATGTTGTGTGCACTTAATGTTTCACCAGGTAGGCTTTGTTTTGCTACTCGATGTCGTTCTCATTCTGTTTATTTACTCACCAATGGAATACTGTAATGGAATGTCCCGTTTAATGAGGGAATGTTATCGTAGAATGTTGTCCGTGATAATATGTATGTAAAAGACAATGGCTCCATGTCTCGTGCTGACAATTCACTATACGATCACAAGCAGGCAGAAAGAGTTTACTTCGCTGGAGGTAAGTTCAGTGATATGAATGTACGACAGCAGCTGCATGATGTTGTTTGCACTTAATGTTTCACCAGAATAAATGCGTGTTGGAGCCAACCTTTGTCGCCTTTCCTTGCCTTCGACCTGCCGCCGAATGCGGTCTGTTACACTAACATGGTCTTAAAGGACCAGTTCAGTCAATTTCAACATGCAGTTGTAATGCTCACACTACCCTGGACTTGTCAGTAGCCTACCTGAGATTTGAGATTTTTTCTTCTTCTTCTTCTTCTTCTTCTTCAGCCTTTTCTGAGATCCTGGTCGTTGTAGGCTAATGGGGGCAGCGCTTTCTTTACATTTCCAAAAAACATCTTTATTTATTCCCAA
The DNA here is from genome assembly GCF_034702125.1 of Engraulis encrasicolus. Taxonomy (NCBI): domain Eukaryota; kingdom Metazoa; phylum Chordata; class Actinopteri; order Clupeiformes; family Engraulidae; genus Engraulis; species Engraulis encrasicolus. Next base: position 36,877,635 of record NC_085869.1, read on the forward strand.
AAACATCCAAAAAGTTATACAACATCTGCAGACAACTAGCAAACAGTGGTACCTTTTGGGAAAATATTTGGAGTAGACCTATGTTAAAAATGTTTTAAAAGTAAACAAACACTACCCCCATTAGAATAGCTCACATCTCGGAAAGGGCTGAGCCGAAAAATGTGGCATCACCGGGTACTGACAATTCAAGGGTACCATGAGCAATACAACCGCATGTTGAAATTGACTGAACTGGGCCTCGTTTCCGAAAGGGCCTTAAGTACTACTTAACGCTACGTGCTACTTAAGTTCACACGTAACACCATCGTAGAGCTCACGGAGCGTTTCCCAAAGCCAACTTAGCAAAGAACCATCGCAGGTTGACACGTAACTCTAAGAGCAATCCACGAGTGGTCTAGAGTAGTCTTAACGCGCTAAGATTGATCGTAGCGGCATGGCACAGTGGAGACACCCACAGGATATGAAGGGAAAAGAAGAAACCTGCGATTGCTGTTTTAAGACGCGAGAGGCATGGCACAGTGGAGACACCCATAGGAAAAGAGGAAACTTGCGCTTCAACTTGATGTTTTAAGACGGGAGTGTAGCCTAAATATCATGGCAGCACAGTTGACACTGCAACGAAAATAAGAAGGTAACATTAATTGTGGATGTGTAGGCCTATAAAATAAAAGTAATGTGTTTGGAAATATTTTACAGGTAGTAAAATAGTTCGACTGTGTTTGATAAACCTGGGCATAATTAAACTGTGATCAATCATAATTTGTGTGGGTGCTTCATGATCATGAACAAGAACAAGGCAAAATGAATAAGGGGCTTCTTCGGCAACTAGAGACAAGAGTGTTGATGTCGGAGGGCCACTTCCGAAACTTTATTTATTTTATATTTTTTGAAGAAAAATGGTCAGCGAGTTGTTGCACCCTCTTTCATTTTCAAGTAGCCTAAGAAAGGGAAGGCGACGCCGAAAATACATGATAGTTGTAGGCGAAGGGTAAGCTATGACAAAAATTATAAAATGATAAAAAGGCAGCGATGGGGATTCGTGTAGATTTTTTGTTTTAATAACAGCAGACTGCCGTGCAAAAATGTCCTCACAGTTGTGAAAGTCTGGAGCGTGCGGTACTTTGCGCACCGCTCACCACATGTGCCAAGCTCCTCTCCCTATTCCGACTCTAGTAGGCTAAGCAATAACAAAAAGGCAGCGAGGGGATGTGTCAATTTTGATGGACATTGTTTTTCATAACAGCATGCTGACGTGCTCCCGACAGTTGTCAAGCCTTGAACGCCTTGAGGTTGTAACTTTGCGCATCCCAATTTGGAACTCCAACTAGGCCTAGCCTACTTGTCTTCTTAAATATTAAGCTGCAGTAGCCAAGTGCACGCGCTTTATCTGGGTCTTAACGGCGTAGCTCATTATTGCCATCAGTTGGCAGTTTTGCATGATTTCATTGTGTGTGTTAATTTTATTTCATTTGCCAACAATAACTCCTGTCGATAGTTGCAAACTGCTACAAATGTAGTCCCACCCTTATAGAAAACAACTTTTGATACTGACACGCCTTACATTTTGTAAATGGTTTAGCAGCAGATGACGGCGCAGTTCACTCCGAGTACACTTCAGCACCACATATGTGGACAGCGATCCTTAAGAGCGACGCTACGAATGATCTTAGAGGCTGTGCACGCGCGTTCATGTACGAGTGTCTTTGGGAAACAGTCGTAGGAAATCTAAGAACATTCGTAGGATCACTGGTTAACGACACACGTAAGGCTAAGAACCATCGTTATCGGGAAACGAGGCCCTGGTCCATTAAGAAAATGAGGGGTCCAGGCTATTCTATTAGATGACTTACCTCTAAACTTAACCTGGTCTTAAGAAAATGAGGACTCCAGGCTCTTCTCTGAGATGATTTACCTCTTAACTTAACCTGGTTTACTAAGAAAATGAGGACTTCAGGCTCTTCTATTAGACGATTTATACCTCTTAACCTAGTTTACTGCTAAACCAGCTGTGTAATATAGGCCCCTTGAGGAAAAATGACATTGTTTTGCCTTGCCACCAGATGGCATAAACGGATTAGCTTTTCTACTTCAGAAATGAGATCCCACGCTCACATTCATGCATTATGCAGAAGAACAGTGGAAGGAACGCCTCTGCGTCTCAAGAACAAGCCAACATAACTTCTCAATACAAACTAGTTTATCCACTCAACACCCAGTGTTGTCCATGCACTCTGCCCTGCTTTGATCTGATCTCATACCCGATTGAATGAATGCTCAGCATGCCACAAACCTCACCATGACTATAAACCCCAAGCAGCTTAAGTGTTTCAAAGGCTATGCGCTCTTCTCATTGGCATACGCTTCTGAGTGTCCACTCGTATTCCCCCAGACTCCAATCTTCTGCTCCTCTGCTGCCTGTGTCCAGTCGAATGTGTGTGATATGGGCTAAGGGGTGGAAATCAGGTAGCTTGCGCGGTGTCAAAGGTTGTATAGGAGCCACTGGCAACAGGACAGGGCAAAGTGCACTTTCTTTGCATTATAATAGACCCAGTTGGCAACTCTGGGTCCGCCCATGAAATTGCTTGTTTTCCCCCACGTTGGCTAATCAATATGCCAAATGACTGGCAGTGATTGGCACCGTACGAGCATTCGGAGGGAAAACAATGCTGCTTAATGGGCGGGGCAGAGGAGCCGACTGGGCCAATCACACAGATGTGACAACCAACCCCATTGCGGGGTAGGTTGTCACACCCCATGGGGTTGGTTGTCCCTGTGTTATTGTAATGGGGAAAATTGAAAAATAGAGACATATTTTAAATTATATATTTTTCATTATTTTCGATGAAATATGAAACCAAATTACACTAAACTAAACTAAACTAAACTACACTAACATGTGTATAAAATCATCAATTACATTTTAAAAAGCCATTAGTTTATTTCATTTTCACTTCATTTCATTAAATTCATTAAAATGTCACTGAAATTCATTAAAAATCATTAATCCATAAATGTTATCCATAAGTTCATAAATGTTAAACACAAAGCCAACCAATCCTCAATCATGCAAACATACAGTGCACAGGACAAACTATAGCCCAATAAAAGTCATAACTATGCCAGTACTAACAACTTTGCAATGTGATTCATGTAACAACCAACCCCGAAAAAATTGTGACAACCTACCCCAACTGACATTTTGAGCTATTTTGGAGACTTGTGTCCACATGCATTACTCTAGCTCCGAAAGAAAATAACCAATTTTTAGCTTTACCTTTACACTTTCAAATGGCAATATTTATTTTCACATCAACTTATAGTGTCATGACTTATAAGAAAAACAATGGAGTCCTCAAAAGTTGGTTTTGCATGTTATAAGTTGTCTCACTTCAAAGTGATGCTGTTTTCACCTCCACTATCAACGTAGGTGACCTTAGACCCCAATTCTGAACAGATCTGTGTCAAAACGTTTGATCTACGCCCTATAGTGGCTGAGATATGATGACTGTGACAACCTACCCGTGTGACAACCAACCCCGGTCTCCCCTACTCTACTAATCTTGACAGTAGTTCTTGAGAAAAAAGACAAATAGCACCACAAGCCTTCTGAATCTGAAATAGCCTACAGTATGTAGAGAACATGTTTGCAGTCGGCCTCTCAAACGGCAAGTGGAGCCATCAGATTTAGCTGCATCAGTAGCATTGCACACTCGAGTTTCGTTGATCATTTGCTAAAAGTATCTCTTATATATGGCTTATTAACCCATTTATGCTGAAAACCCCTGAAAAAAACACCTGTTAAATGTCTAAGGATTAGAACATGTTTTAACATTCGAACATTTTTAATTTAAAAAAATCTCAAATTTCATGAGCCTGAAAGGTGCATCATGCATCTCCCGGCGCTAGGGTCAACGTTGCGCTAAGCAGCATCTGGCATGAATGGGTTGATCAGCATCACAGAACATCACAACATCTCGCTACACTGTCTGTCATACGACAGTTGCTACATTTAGGCCTACACGAGACATTTAATTCCATTAATTTAATTTAAGACCACAACATACTAATTGACCGCCTTGAATCTTGGGTAGGCTTGTCCGGTCACGTCTTAGAGTGGTTCAAAACATATATTACAGGAAGACAGTTTTTTGTCACCATCGGAGAATACGTCTCCAACAAGTATGATGTGCCTTTTGGAGTTGCTCAGGGTAGTTGCTTGGGCCCTCTCCTCTTCTCTCTCTATATGTTGCCCCTGGGCTCCATCATCAGAGAGCACAATGTTGATTTTCATAGCTATGCCGATGACACTCAACTATATATCTCTGTCGAGCCTAGCCAAACCACTGCCATTCATGCCTTGACTAAATGCATGTCTGCCATTACAGATTGGATGAACAGTAACTTCCTAAAATTAAATGAAGATAAAACTGAAGTGTTGCTCATTGGGCCTAAGAAAAAACGTGCAAAACTCCACTCAAGCCTAGGTGACCTAAGCATACACATTAAAGATAAGGTTACTAGCCTAGGTGTGGTCATAGACTCGGATTTGAGCTTTGAGCCTCACATCAACAAGATAACAAAATCTGCTTTTTTCCATCTTAGAAATGTCAACAAAGTGCGCGGCTTGGCCCACTGACAAGACGCTGAGAAACTTATTCATGCCATTGTCACCAGTAGGATAGACTACTGCAATGCTCTCTTCTCTGGTCTCCCAAAAAATTAATTGACAAATTGCAACTCATTCAAAATTCTGCGGCAAGAATCCTAACAAGAACCAGAATGAGAGAGCACATCTCTCCTGTCTTGGCAGACCTGCACTGGTTACCTGTCTCATACAGAATCGACTTTAAGATTCTGCTCACAGTATTTAAAGCATTAAATGGACTTGCCCCTAGCTATATCTCAGACATGCTCTCTTTTTATGCCCCTGCTCGAGCTCTCAGGTCCACTGATGCCAAGCTGCTAAGGACCCCCACCCCCCCGCAGAAGAAGATCGGCGACGCCGCGTTTGCCTGCTATGCGCCCAAGAGATGGAACGCCCTCCCCATCGAGATCCGATCAGCCACCTCCGTCGACTCCTTTAAGAAGCAGCTGAAGACCCACCTCTTCATCCTTGCCAACTCCTAGCTGCAAAGGCGTCATAGTGTCCCAGCTGCCGCAGCGCCCTTACTACTCGCAATCCAGCCCTGGCAGGGGGCTCCCCTAGGTGGCCGCTGGTCTCTGCCTGAGGTTTCTTCCTGACTACAGGGGGTCTTTTTTCTCAGACCCCACTGAGCTTTTTTTACCCCTCACAAACTATGAATCAAGCGAAAGGGAGCTTTTCCTCACCCCTGATGCCACCAGGGGCCGCACCTGAGCGCCCAATCTCTGTGTGACTATCTATGACTTATGATAGGCCCAGCCACTATGGACCTTACACATCTAAGAATCCTGGTCCTAACCTACGTTGACCTTATGACTCTACATTCTCTGTCTATCTCTTCTTCCTCTGCCTTCCTGCTTTTTCTGCCTCTCTTCTCTACCTCTCCTTTTAAATCTATCTCTAACAATGTTTTTTTCCCATTTGTTAAGCACTTTGAGTTACATGCCTTGTATGACACAGTGCTATACAAATACAATTATTATTATTATTAATTCGGAATTAACCCCATTTAATTCTAAATAAAGCTTAATTCCACTTTGGAAACGTCATGTAAACACTTCTCAATTCGGAATTAAATGAAAGAACAAAGGAAACTCAATGGAACTATTTAATTCTGAATTATTAATTTGGAATTAAAATCGTCATGTAAACGTAGCCATTGTCTCTCTAAGCAACCTTCCTTTCTGTATCCCATGCACAGTACCATGGAATATCACAGCACGCGCCGCTGTTTACATTTCATGTTATTTGAGCGCTAATAGTTTGGCTGAACCTAGGGCAGGTCTCACTGCATTCTTAGCCAGCACTCTGTCTTGAAAGAAAAATGTCTGCACACTTAAATCCTTTCTCCCCCCCCCCTTCTTTTAAATGCTAAGCTTTCAGTCTAATGACCTTCCTCATGGATCTTTTTTATATTTCTTAATTATTTGGCATTTTATTACCTTCGCCAGAAGGTTATGTTTTGCCTGCCGTGTATTAATTTATTTATTTGTGAATATGTTTGTTTGTTTGTTTGTTTGTACTTCGTATAACTGAGTTTATTATAGCTTTATCCATACCACATGTCAAATCTGCATGAGTCAGTCTTGGTATTGGAAGGTTGCCGTTTCAAATCCTGAACCTGGGGTCCCTTAAGCAAGGCGCCTCCCTAGTAACACAGAACGTAAAGAGAACGTTTGACTTTTGGTTCTCTAAAGGTTGGGGTTATTACCAAACCAAAATTTACCACTTAGAAACGTTCCCTTTGGTTACAGTAAAAAACAAGCAGCCATTGGTTCCGGTTCGGTTCTGGATACGTTTCAGATACGTAATTTTTGGTTCTGTTTTGGTTCTCACTGGGTTGCCAGGAAAGTTTAATTTAAGTTCCCAGAACGATATATGTGTGGTTCCCATTCCATTCCCTCACCGTTCTCTCACCGTACCTTTATTGCTTTTCATGTTTGTTCCCTCATCGTTCCCATATGGTTCCCATAACCTTGATGGTTACATTATAGGTCTGGTCACGTCTGGTTTCCTAGACGTGCTCCTGATGTTCCTCCAACTTTGTTTATACTGTGTTGTTCAGAGCATAAGCAATGATGACTGTCCACCCGATTAAATCATATACGTCTACATATTAGTAACAGTATTTCCTCCAGATTTAATCATGTACACAATCTTTTTTTTTTATTCCATTTCATTCATTTAACTCAACTTGGTTGGGTTGATCTAAGGTTTGGCTGTGCACACAGCATCACACAAAAGATGTGGTGAGTGAAAGAAATAACTTGAGAACTTGTTACACCTTTGCCGGTAACAAGCAGGCCCTTCACAACCAATCTGTCCATCAGCGCCTGGCCAAACCTAATTACTTAGGGCTGGTATATCATGATTCAATTGCTTGCACCTGAAAAACTCCTAATCAATCTGGTCACATGGTACTCTTGAGCCTGTATATAAACCTGCTGTCAGAGTGCTTTAGTTATTTGCCTGCCTGCCTGCCTGCTGGCTGGTCAGCATGGCACAGCATAGCGCTTGTTTAACTGCTTTGCAAGCAAGCTAATAGCGCTTTTGGCTTATGGCATTTCTTAGCTACATCTTGTGCCTTGCTTTGTGAGCTAGTCAGTAACAGCACATGTTACATTGCTTGCGCCATTGTGCACTTGATGTAGATGGTATGATTATCTTTAAAATTCATTAAGGAAAACATTTGGTATTATTCCCCACTAGATTGTGTTCATACATGCTCAGCTGATATTTATCTCACATTGTGGTACAGTACGGCATAGACTGATATATAAATTATAGACATCATACATGTTTTCAGCAACTTTAATCATCATTCTAAGACAGCAGTGTGCCAAGCTGATGCCAGGCGCAGGGTGTTTCAGTCATGGTGGAGGATGGGAGGTGCTTAATTACCATGATCAGGGTACCTCAACTATGGTGAGAGATAGTGGGGCAGGACCAAAACACATTCACAATAATAAACAAGGTTGGGGGAACATCAGGAGCATGTCTAAGGAACCAAATATGCAACCAACAAGGTTAAGGGAACCATATGGGAACGGCAAGGGAACAAACATGACATGAACAGGAATAAAGTGACGGTGAGAGAACAATAAGGGAACGGAATGGGAACTACACATATAACATTTTAGGAACGAAAATTAAACTTTCCTGCCAACCAAGTGAGAATGGAAAAATAACCAAAAATGACTCTCTGGGGACGTACCCAGAACTAAACTGGAACCAAGGGCTTGTGTTCCAGGAACCTTCGTAGAACTAAAAATTGTTAGTAGGGCTAGCCCCACATTGCACCAAGCCAATTGTAATATACAATACGTAAATGTAAGTCAGGTTGGATGAAAGCGTCAGCTAAGTGTAATATAATGTTTTTTTTTGTTGTGTTGTGTAGATGCAGGATGACCAAGCCCCAGTGAGTCGAGGGGAGCCGTCCTCCTCCTCTGCCCCCGTGGAGCCTCCTCCCCCACCCCCCGTCCCACCCAGCAAGCCCAAGAAGGCGAAGCAGAGCGCCTTCTCTCCCACAAAGGACACGTATCAAGACACCGCCAACCTCGTCAGACAAGACAGCGATGTATAACCACCACCCCCCACCCCCCACCCCACCTCACCTCCCCTCCCCATCCCCCTCTACACACACACACACTCACTACCCCTCCCTCTCACACACATGGGAATCAAAGACACACACTGCTTTGCACAGAATCTATTTTTTACACAGTCTGAGTAAAAAAAAAAAAAGACAAATTTAAGATTATTTTAAGAAAAGACAATTGCAGAGAAGAAGAAAACCACTGCTTTCATGACGATGCCTTCTGATATTTCTTATGCCAATTCTTGTTTTATTGATTTTTTTATTATTATTATTATTATTGTGATGTACTATATGTATATCTTTGCACTGATGCTGCTGATAGTGATGTTATAAATATGATGTATATTTGTAAATTTGAAAAGAAGATTTTTGTTAATATCTGAAAATAGGTTGATTCATATTCCTAGCATTTCAAGAAGATGCATATCTTTTGAATGAGTGAAGTGCATTGAGAACAAATGTATATCATGCATAACAATTCCTTTAAAAAAAAACTTCAGTCTTATACTTTACCATTTAACTGGAAACTGAAGTCAAATGCAGTTGGTTTATGCGTATTTATATACCTCATTTACTGTTATAACTGGAAAACAACACACTGGAAAGGTGACTTGAATCTCTTAATGAGGTCATGTCCTTGTACACTGGAATTGTAGCAATACATGAAGACTACTGAGTAACTCTGTTCCCAAGCTAAGGTTTGCACACTGCATTGATATTTGTATATCAACGCCTAGTGGTGTGTATTTGGCACTGCCCTTACTATTCGATTCGATTATGATTCGGGAGGTATCGATACGATTTGATGCGAATCGATTCAGTTCGATTCTACGATGCATTGCAATGCATTTCATTTCTACTGAAAGCAAGGCCATTTTGTCATTATTCATGTGGCAATACAAGCAGTCAGATACTGAACAACATTTTAATGGCTGTTCTATGTATCAGTCCTGCAGTTTTTATTGCTTTGATGTGCTTTCATTTAAATGAAAGTTAATTTGCTGAAGAAATGCCCACGGAAGTATGAAAATAGGTGGCATCGATTATGGTATTTTCCAAATCGATTATTGAATTGTGCTGCCCCGCATTGCGATATATTGCCGAATCGATTATTGTTGACACCACTATGAACACCCCTTTCCAGCATCCAAGCACAGAAGGCCTTCACTGGGTTCCAATGACCAGGTCATCGAGGACATTCATTATTATTTTTTACTTCCTGCCTGGACACTGGTCACGTGTCAGGCAGTGTTGTGCCCAGTCTCGCTCAACAACACTCTTCTCTCAGGTTTGAAATCCCATTCGCTGAATGTAGAGCGAACGAATGGCATGAAAGACAAGTGTGCTCGTTTACCTGTAGTGGGCAAAAAAAAAATGCCAGCCTATGTCCTTTTGCCTAACCTGAGACTGAAGGTTTTTCAGACGGGGTTGATGTGTTTTGACTCAGAGCCTGTTTATACGTAGATGGATCTTTTTGTAAACGCGTCAGTTTGAGTTTTAAGAAATCTCTTAAAACTCTGGTTTTAAAAATATCAATTTTAGGAAGATAAAATGCTCCTTGCATACAAAAAAAATTGTGTGAGAAAATATCCACGTATGTGTAATCAAGGCCTCCTAGTGTCCATGCAGTACCTGTACATGGCCTGCTTGAAAACACATCATGGGCAACGTGTGTAATACTGCCCCCTGTTGCTGTGAATGTGGAAGTGTACAACTTGGTTTGGATGTTGGAAGTATCCTACTGTGACCGAAGACTCTTATCTATTATGAATACGGATTGCATCTGTTTTAAGTGTGAATTCTTCTTCTGTGATTTTTTTGTATATTAATAATGAAAAAAAGCAATTTATAGTTATTGTTCTTGATGCACCTAAACATTTTTTGTTGGTAAAACTGGAAGTGGAAAACAAATTGATGCTGCTGAGAAATAATCAAATAAATGTTTTTGTTTTTTAAAACGTTGTGCGAAATCTTTTGGGAGTTATTGCTTACAAACATCGCCATGGGGCAGTAAGGTTCCTCAAACACAGACAACATAAACAGAAAAAAAATCTTGATTTATAAGGTTATATTTTCTGTACACAAAACATATTCCAAATCAAAACAAGGCTTAAAAATCCCTTCAATTACAGTCTGTATAAGGACAAAGTATTTTGAGACATTAAAAAAGACAATAAATTAATATAATTAAGCCCAACAAGACTTAAGAGTTTGTTGTTGTGGCGTGCAAAAATGTTAACATTTTAAAAGGGATATGAAGGTATGGACTCTGTGAATGTCTGTGAAACCCATCAAGACTGTTTGGGACGAGGAAGCAGTATGTCGATGAAAAAGTCCCCCACGAAAGCTGGCATGTAGGAGAGGGGGATCCAGAAGAGCTTGGCGTCCCAGCCGGCGCTGTAACGCGTCCTGGGGTACTTGGCCATCAGGGCGTGCTGCATGCAGTTGGAGACCTTGGACAGATCACTGCTGCACAGCAAGGTCATGGAGAAGCTCTGAGACTTCTTATCTGAAATCACACGTTCACACATCATGAATACACGTCACTGACTGGACCCAATTTTACGATTATTAGATGACCAATTATTACAGTTATAGAGTTATTCCACTGCTGAGATTGTGGTGGTGATTTTGTCTCCTTTCTTAATAGGATGAAGCATGTCATAGAACTAAAATTTCTCAATTTCAATAGTTTAAGAGAAAATACATCCAAATCAATTAAATCCAGTTCATTGGGACCATGTACAATTAAAACATAAATGTTTCCATTTAATGCACTGCACCAGAGTTAGGATTAGGCTAATTTGCATCTGTCGTCCCTGACATTAAAATAAAATAAAATACAATAGAGTAATGAAGTAAAGCTGCAAATGAATGAAAATACACATAAAACAATAAACAAATCACTCATGCATGTCCCCTGCACCCCCTGCACCCACCCACACACCCACCCAAACGAAAACAAAATAAAAACAAATTTAAAACAAAAAACATTGACCATAACCATAATAACACATTATTATCACCAAGTTAGTGGTTACATTTTTGGCTGTTTTAGAGCATGTTTCAACGGTGACTTAAAGCTCCTGAGTACTGAAGGAGCCACAGCTCTTCAGGTCATGTTATGAAACAAGCATTTCCCCATACTCAGTCACACCAGATTATTGAATGGTGGCACACAGACCTGGGTTAATCTAGGTCTGTGTGGTGGCATTACTCACACTCCTCCAGATAGCTGTGTCCGTAGGTGGCCCTGACGTCATCGGGGAGGCGGTCCCACAGCCTCTGCAGATCATCCTCTATCAGATCCAGACGCGTCACGTTTGTTTTGAAGAAGCCTGGCTCGATGATGCTCACTTTGATACCGAAATGCCTCATGTCCCTCCTGCATGCAAAAGAAACAGATATGATGTTGAGGCACAAGGGGAGGCTGTTGTACAGGCCAAGCCACTGCACATACTGTAGGGTGGCGTCAGGTTAGTTGAGCTGGGGACAATAACACAATAGCATCAGCGGCCCAGGTGAAAAACCTTGTAATGTGATTGCGTTCCAGACAAGCTCCATCAACCTCCTGCTAGCCTTCATGAATACTTATAAGCCTAGAACCAAGTTGGGGTTCTAGTGTAAAGGAAACTTGTGTATTTTCAATGTATGTACTAATATATAATAATATAATTATGATTCATTAATAAATACTATTTTTCTCCACTTAATGTTGGAATTGTATGATTTGGCTAAAAGGGTATTTCCCGGTGGGGCAACAGTCAATAGGCGCAACAGGGTTTGTTTGTATTTTCTTATAGGCAATCCCAGAAATTATAGAGGGACACACAAAAAATGTTCAGACCTACTTTATTTTAAATAAAATGCGTTATTATTATTATTATTATTATTATTATTATTATTATTATTATTACTTTTGCAGATACACAATGCACCAATTCAGAAAACATGGGTACATCTTAAACCTTTCCGTATGTTACTATACCTGACGCTATCGGAGAAGGCCTCAACCCCCCACTTTGACGGACAGTAGGCTCCTCCAACCAGAGACAGCCGTCCCAAGATGCTGGCCACGTTCACCACTCTGCCCTTGGCCTTCTTCAGCAGGGGGAGGAACTTGAGGGTGACCTCGACCACACCCATGAAGTTCACATCCAGCACCTTAAAATTATAACAATGATAACAATAAGAAGAAGAAGAAGAAGAAGAAGAAGAAGAAGAAGAAGAAGAAGAAGAAGAAGAAGAAGAAGAAGAAGAACAACAACAACAACAACAACAACAACAACAACAACAACAACAACAACAACAACAACAACAACAACAACAACAACAACAACAACAAGGTTTTATACATCGCCTTTTCAAATAGGCTACCAACTGTTGCTTTGCATGATATATGCAGAGGCAATTCTGGGTCAGTTGGGGCCCCAAGCAAAATAATAAAATAAAAAAAGAACATTCGCAACAAACGGCAACTACTGTGTTTTAAGTGTTATCTGTTGTTTCCCATCTAGTGGTTTGGAGGCCCCAAGCGGCTGCTTGCCTAGCCTGGTGACAAGATGCGCCTCTGGGAATATGCATGATGATGAGTATACTGTATGGTATGTGCATGCATGTGATGTGAGTATGACCTTGCGGAAGTCCTCAATCTGTAGCCACTCTGTTGGACCTATAGGGATGGAGACCCCGGCATTGTTGATCAGACCATACAGGCCTGCAACAAGAAGAAAAAAACACACACAGAAATTAAAATGTAATGTTAATCATACCAATTGAAAAAAAAATTCTGACAGTGCAAAGTGATAAATAAAAAAAAAATCTTCAAACCTTCCATCCCACAGTTATGAAGTTATAGTTATTATAATATAGCTATTAATATAGTGTAAGTAAAATATATAGAATAGACTAATTATTATATAATGCCCCCACCCCCAGCCTAGCACATTGAAAGACCCTCTCTGAGGAACATCATATGAACATTATGATGTGCATTTCTCTAAAATGTGGTCTCGTTATAACATGAAACATTGGGCCCCTAGATGTTATCCAGGAATTATCCCCTTGATTTGTACAGCTGCTTACTGTGTGTACTGTACTCTCACATAGCCTACGTGTGAGATTGTGGGGTGGCAAAGTTATTTATCACTCTTTCTTTGTAAGTGAATTCCCTATCTGAAGGCACAGGTTAGAAAAATATGCAGATTTATGGGTTCACTTTAGGTCTGTGTTGTCGTCAAGAAGCTCTTTCTCCACTTTATCTTCTCCTGTACTTGTCTCAGACTGGCACCCCTATCTATGTAGGCCTGTTACCCCCTCCTGTTGCTGTCAGATGTAGGCTGGCTACCTCGCTCCCCGGTCTCGCGCCGCACCATCTCCACGGCGCGGTCGATGCTCGCGCTGTCTTTAACATTGAGCAGAACTGTCTTCAGTCTGGGGGAGGCGGCCTTGCTCAGCTCATACGAACCACTCTCTGACAGGCATGCGGCTATTACGTGAAAGCCTTGTCGATCGAGCTGTTTGGCAGCAAGGTTGCCGAAACCGCTGTCGCAACCCGTGATCACGACATGTTTTTTATCAATGTCATCTATTTCCATGGAGTCCCGGATGTACCAGATGACAAATACCGCAACAGGCAGCAAGAATGTGTAAGAGAAGATGTACGCATACACCTACAGTAACAGAAACAAAATGAAAGTTAAATGTAGCCGGTTTTACTGAACGCTTGGCCATACTACAACTTGAATTTAAAATGGTCTCTGAAGTTCACCTAGGCCTATAGCTTGCACATTATGAGCGTCATGAACTAAATTCCTCCTCCTCACCTGAGCAAGACCAGGCAGAACATGTTCCTCTTCTGTCACCTGCAAAGATGCTCACAATGTCACTGTGGAGATAAACACTGTTTACCTCACTACACACTCAAGCGCGCGCGCGCGCACGCACGCACGCACGCACGCACACACACACACACACACACACACACACACACACACACACACACACACACACACACACACACACACACACACACACACACAATTAAGCAACTCAATCAAGTGTAAGATTAACAAATCAACAGTATTAAACTTCTCTCATTTTTGGGTTTTCTATGCTATTATGAAAAAAATCTGCAGATCTGTACAATGTGCAGGTTCTCTTTTTGATGTGTTTTTGTGCCCAACATTGAAGTATGTTTTCTATACCTGCAATATTCTTTTGTTATAGCCAAATACTATAATATGAGCAATAGCCCTGCTATAGTTTTTCACAGTAATTTCACAGCCCTCTGTTAACATTAATAATTTTAGGTCGCTTACCAACTTAACAGTTTACTTTATACAAAACACAGCAGTCTTTCTTTTTGTAGCAGTCTATTCAGTCTCACAGAATGTATGTACATCTTCACAAGACCCCAAAATTCAACACTGTACATTATATAACTGCACCTTACAGTACAGGACATGTCAAACTGAAGCAAAATATATCTCAAATACATTCTACATCACTCTACATCACTCCAAACACATCAGTGTGTAGGTGAGCTTATGGACCATGTGTTTATGTATGGGTATATTCACAAATTTTCAAACACCTAAATATGATATGAATATGTGGTTGATTCATGAAATACAATACATTTCCAGAGACACAATATGCAGCTGACATCTACATGACGTCATCAAAATTATATCATGTTAAGTCAGTTTGCTCAAGTGCTTGGTTGTGTCCTGAAAATGACACTATTTCTACAAACCATCATGTTCACATTACCTAACATGTGATAATGAAGACAAAAGGCTACTCTTGGTGCCATGTATCAGGCTAGGTTTTACAGTACGTGAGTCAGTCAATGCCATAGGCTACTCAATATTCTACTCTTCCGAACCGTTGTGCTATTTGTTGTTTTGTTTTGAGTGTAGGAAGGTGTGAATTTAGCATAGAAGCAATCAAAGTAAAACAAATAAATGCAAAATAAAATGAGTGCAATGTAATATAAAGAATGCAACTTTATAACGGCAGAATAGTGGTTAATTTTGAAAGCATGCGTTTTATTGTCTGTGTCTAAGTCTTGTCATACATCCAGTGTGTTTTGTTTTTTAAACAGATGTGTTTTCACAATGACACTCTGAGATTTTACTTTTGAACAAAGTGTCTTCTGTATAAAATTGTGTGTAGACAGCTGCAGTCTGTATGTTGTTTAAAGGAGCTAGTGCTTAACAAAACTGGCATGGAAGTGTAATGCTTGACTTTTGTTTAAAGTAATGCAATATGTGTCTAAGTTATAATACCAACAACTTAACGATATGCTACTTTGGTTTAAGCATCGGCCTATAGTGTTTAAGCAGTAGGCAAAAACTGTAACTGAACAAAATGTCTGTAGAGAATGTTCGTGTTTCATGCTGCCAGTAGTTCACATGTTAAGCAGCCCACTAATCAGATTGATCTTGTTTACATTTTCATTAGAGTTAGCATACAGTACACAGATGAAGCATGATATGTTGGGGCTGGCTTCCTCTCTGAAGATTGCAGGGGAGAGAGCACCAGGGATCTATACTACAAATCTTCTATCAGATGATTTACCTCGTAGCCTCTAACTGCAGATGGGGGTCGCCGGCGGGCCTATACACTATTTGCTGAAAATAGTCAACTACATCATAACAACATTGCTATGACAGTACCGAGAGCCTTAAGTAATAGATTAAGACATAGTCATTACAATTTTGGTGAGAGTAAGGTTATAACATAGGCTCTGCGCTAAGGGGTTTTAACTTAACATGGTCTTAAAGGACCAGTTCAGTCAATTTCAACATGCATTTGTAATGCTCACACTACCCTGGACTTGTCAGTACCTGAGATTTTTTCTTCTTCTTCTTCAGCCTTTTCCGAGATCCTGGTCATTGTAATGGGGGCAGCGCTTTCTTTACATTTCCAAAAAAAACATTCTTATTTATTCCCAAAAACATCCAAAAGTTTATACAACATCAGCAGACAACTAGCAAACAGCGGTACCTTTTGAGAAAATATTTGGAGTAGGCCTATGTTAAATTTGTTTTAAATGTAAACAAACGCTGCCCCCATTAGAATAGCTCATATCTCGGAAAGGGCTGAGCCGAAAAATGTGGCATCACCAGGTACTGACAAGTCAAGTGTAGTGTGAGCAATACAACAGCATATTGAAATTGACAACTGGTCCTTTAACAAAATGAGGGGTCCAGGCTATTCTATTAGATGACTTACCTCTAAACGTAACCTGGTCTTAAGAAAATGAGGACTCCAGGCTCTTCTCTGAGATGATTTACCTCTTAACTTAACCTGGTTTACTAAGAAAATGAGGACTTCAGGCTCTTCTATTAGACGATTTATATCTCTTAACCTAGTTTACTGCTAAACCAGCTGTGTAATATAGGCCCCTTGAGGAAAAATGACATTGTTTTGCCTTGCCACCAGATGGCATAAACGGATTAGCTTTTCTACTTCAGAAATGAGATCCCACGCTCACATTCATGCATTATGCAGAAGAACAGTGGAAGGAACGCCTCTGCGTCTCAAGAACAAGCCAACATAACTTCTCAATACAAACTAGTTTATCCACTCAACACCCAGTGTTGTCCATGCACTCTGCCCTGCTTTGATCTTGATCTCATACCAGATTGAATGAATGCTCAGCATGCCACAAACCTCACCATGACTATAAACCCCAAGCAGCTTAAGTGTTTCAAAGGCTATGTGCTCTTCTCATTGGCATACGCTTCTGAGTATCCACTCGTATTCCCTCAGACTCCAATCTTCTGCTCCTCTGCTGTCTGTGTCCAGTCGAATGTGTGTGATATGGGCTAAGGGGTGGAAATCAGGTAGCTTGCGCGGTGTCAAAGGTTGTATAGGAGCCACTGGCAACAGGTGAATGTGTATCTGCATGGCCATTGTGCAATAACTTTCATGAACCCTGGACCCTAATAGCCAAACTTGTCTGACTCTAGTCAGCGTTGTTATTGAGTCCCACACAGCATGCAGTGAGAGACACAGCAAATGCTTACACTGTGGCATGCATAGTCCCTTTAGTTTAGGTAACCCTCTTTGCTGTATCTTAGGCATCTGTATTTCTCAAGTGCTTGTGTAACTAACGTGCAATAGGTGCTGGGAGATATTTAACCGGAAGGCACATTGAAGGACAGGGCAAAGTGCATTTTCTGTGTATTATAACAGTGTTTCTCAACTGGTGGGTCGCGACCCAAAAGTGGGTCGCGGAGGGGTCATGGGTGGGTCGCTGAGCCTTGGTGTAGAAAAAACGTAATTAAAAAAAAAAAAAAAATCCAACTTCTATTTTGATAGGCTAGTGAACTCCGTGTCATCTGTTGTCATAGATACAATCTGAATGTTTATGCGAGATAGATAGCGTGCAACCAGTCATTCGAGTCTTGGTTACATTTTGAGAATTGCATTGAATTGACTTGAACGCTAAAAAAATTGGGTCGCGACCGAATGAGAGTGGAAAATGGTGGGTCCCAAGACTGTTCCAGTTGAGAATCACTGTATTATAATAGACCCAGTCGGCAACTCTGGGCCCACCCATGAAATTGCTTGTTTTCCCCCACGTTGGCTAATCAATATGCCAAATGACTGGCAGTGATTGGACAGCACAAGCATTCGGAGGGGAAAACAATGCAGCTTAATGGGCGGGCCAGAGGAGCCGACTGGGTGAATAGGCATTAAGCTGTCATTTGGTAAATGCTGTTTGTGCAACTTTACCCTCATCAATTGCTTAATAGCCTATTCACCCAATCGGCTCCTCTGGCAATTGATGAGGGTAAAGTTGTACAAACAGCATTTGATGTGTGAGTTCCAATGTGTACACAGATGCAAGTCGAACAAACAAACAAACAACAAACAAACAAACAACATACAGTATCCAATTATGTGCAAGTCATTTTTAATATGGACGTTTCAAACAACACATGATTGCACAAACAGAGAACTTCTGTTTTCCCTCCAGTACACACATAAAAACGTCAGCGCCTGACCTCCATTCCTGAACAAAAAAGCACCCCACCCACCCCCATGTCATGTCATGTGACCTCAACAGAAGCCACTCATATGATTATCACAACCAAATTCCTCTTCCTATTCTCGGCTACCTGCCCTGAGGCATAGGCATTCCTCAATAGATTACAGTACTACAGTACATAACACTTGGCACTTGGCATTTAACCCATTTTGTCCTAAGCCCTTTTTGGGGAAAAGGTGCCCTCTCTCTATTAAAACCTAAATATCTCAACCTCCGAAGCACATAAAAACATGGAATAAGTTGCATTTCAAAGCTAGAACCTTCATTTTGCACTAGAAAGTGTTCATTCTGCTCTAACATACCCACATTTAAAAGAAAACAGCTCAAATCTCAACAACTTGAATGCAGCGAATATGACGCTAAAGGACACAATGGCTTAAATAGCTTGTGAATGTAAACTTGTATTATGTTAGTAACAAAGGAGTGTTCAAAGTCTACTCCAAAAAATACTATTGCAAAAATAAAACACACAACATGTTGTAACAGATTTCTTCCTATGTATTACAAAACATCAAGTTTACTCTACTAATCTTTACAGTAGTTCTTGAGAAAAAAGACAAATAGCACCACAAGCCTTCTGAATCTGAAATATGTAGAGAACACGTTTGCAGTCGGCCTCTCAAACGGCAAGTGGAGCCATCAGATTTAGCTGCATCAGTAGCATTGCACACTCGAGTTTCGTTGATCATTTGCTAAAAATATCTCTTATATATGGCTTATTAACCCATTTATGCTGAAAACCCATGAAAAAAACACCTGTTAAATGTCTAAGGCTTAGAACATGTTTTAACATTCGAACATTTTTAATTTTAAAACATCTCAAATTTCATGAGCCTGAAAGGTGCATCATGCATCTCCCGGCGCTAGGGTCAACGTTGCGCTAAGCAGCATCTGGCATGAATGGGTTAATCAGCATCACAGAACATCACAACATCTCGCTACACTGTCTGTCATACGACAGTTGCTACTTTTACACGAGACATTTCATTCGGAATTAACCCCATTTAATTCTAAATAAAGCTTAATTCCACTTTGGAAACGTCATGTAAACACTTCTCAATTCGGAATTAAATGAAAGAACAAAGGAAACTCAATGGAACTATTTAAGTCTGAATTATTCATTTGGAATTAAAATCGTCATGTAAACGTAGCCATTGTCTCTCTAAGCAACCTTCCTTTCTGTATCCCATGCACAGTACCATGGAATATCACAGCACGCGCCGCTACACTGTTTACATTTCATGTTATTTGAGCGCCAATAGTTTGGCTGAACCTAGCGCAGGTCTCACTGCATTCTTAGCCAGCACTCTGTCTTGCAAGAATGTTGGCATGTATGAGATGGGGATCCAGAAGAACTTGGCGTCCCAGCCGGGCGAGTAGCGGGTTCGGGGGTGCGCTGCGCTGACGGCGTGGGTCATGCAGCTCACCACCTTCATGAGGTCACTGTCCAGCATCTTCAGTAAGCTGTCCTCCAACGTATGGGTGACTGGTCAAGAACAGAGAAGAGAGTAGAGAGAGAGAGAGAGAGAGAGAGAGTAGAGCAACTCTGTTTAGCTCCCAAAGGAAATCTGTTCAGGTATGGGACCTGATAAAAATGTGCTGCTACCAGCAGGGAAGATGACAGAGGTGGACAACAGGGTCAGGTGTCCAAGGAGGCCAAGGGAATTGGGTCCTCATTAAATTATATATATTTGATGGGCTTTCAGATTACTTTATCCCAGGGCTGGTAATAGCTGTGAGCTCATGCATGAAAACAAACTCTATTTACCTCTATCCAAGTAATTGCTTCCATACTCGTCTTTAACTTCTTGGGGTAATCGGTTCCATAAGCCGTTCAGATTCTTCAGAATCATACTCGTGTCTGTGACACTAGTTTTGAAAAACCCGGGCTCAATACACAGCACCTTCACTCCAAAAGGAGCCATGTTTCTCCTAAAAGAATGCAAGATACAACAATTAGATTCACGCTACAATAAGAACAGAAGGGTTTGTAAAAGAACAGACAAAGATGCCTCACCAAAACCAAGGACAACAGATATTCTTGCTTTGAGTGTAACAGCCAGGCTAACAAGACTAGGTTTAGACTAGCAACTTAGCAAGTACATGTAATAGATCAAATTCAGAAGTAAACTGCATAGCACATCAGCATATTCAGAAAACAAAAACGCAAACACAGTTCACACATAGCATACAGAGACGACATTGCCAATGGGGACCCAGAAAAAGCAACACAGTCTCACCCCAATTTCTGACTACTGTTGAACAGACTGTAATTTTTGATGTTGAGGGCATCCCTGCCACGTCGCATGTTAACTATGTGGCGTAAACCTAGACCCTTTCCCTAACTCAAGTTATGCTGCCACGGGGCACTGTGCCACATTTGGGCTTGCATGCTCAACCCCGGGGACCCCGGTTCAAGTCTGGCCAGGGCCATTTCCCGATCCTACCCCGCCTCTCTGTCCCATTCGCTTCCTGTCACCATCTTCGACTGTCCTGTCAAGTAAAGGCATAAAAGCCCCTAAAAATATATATTTAAAAAAAAAAGTTATGCTGCCTGCGAGACTTTGAGGGCTTGATCTTCATTCGGGCACATGACATCAGCTCGTCCATCCTCTTCAGCAGTCTTGCTGTACAAGCTGCTGTCTGAAGGAGGTAGGTGACGTCGTCCATGTAGCTCCTTAGTGGGGGAAGCCTCTGACCATTTGGCCGTTTGATCCATAGAGGTAGAAAATAACACTAGAGAGGACACAGCAATTTGCGACAGCACTGGGAAATGGCAGATGGAGCTTCCCAACCAGGGCTGTACGTTAAGCTTTTTCACTAGGAGCACAGGTGCTCCTAAATGAAAAAAATTAGGAGCACGGATAAAAATTTAGGAGCACATATACAAATTAAGGAGCACTCTAAAAATGTAGCGAGACTTTTGTTAATTGGGGGGGGGGTATGTAAAATAATGTGCTTATTGCACCATTGCTTGTTTCTTCATCTTCATGCACAATAGCCTAGGCTAGGCTAGATGTCAGTGTTTTTTTTTTCCAACACTGGGGTATGGGGTCACCTGGAATTCCAATGGGCTCCCCTGAAATGTCTAGGTGTGAAATAAAAAATACCAATAAATATCACTAATTAACAATCCATGTAGTCTTATACTGTCAGAAATATCCACTGTTTTTTTGTATAGCCAGCAAGTTTGCCCAGTCATGGTTTTGGTTGTGAAAAAAATGGGGTCCCCAAAAGTTTAGGATAAAATGGTCCCAGTGGAAAACGTGTTGGGAACCACTGCTATAAATCACAGTTCCCATTACTATTACTATTATTAGGCCTATTATTATTATTATTATAACTTCGTGATTAAAAGCATATAAATCACATGCTTACTGAACTAGATTGACTAAATCTTAAACATAGCCTACTACACGTTAATCCAACGGGCTTTATTATAGCCTAGTTTTTGTTTCCTCAAACGCATGGGTTGGAACGGTGTGAAATGAAACTGGGAGACGGAAAATTATCTCACTGTGTTGGCTGCTCTTTTTGATAGCCTAGAGCACCGGTAGCTACTGGAACAACTAGACTTTAAATTTGCGCGCACTGCACACTAATTGTGAACGCTCCTCGAACTATATTTTGACTTGATTACTTCGATTGCTATTGCATTTTTTTGCGAAGTCATTGCGAAGACAGCGGTTTGGGAAACGCCAAAACAGCTCAAACAACGACGTCTTTTAAATCACATGAGCTAGCAAACCGAGTGGCTATTTCACTATCGAATTCAATAGGTTTCCTGTTAGCAATGCAAACTCCCGCATTTGAACGTTTTAAACAGCAGTCCATTTCGAAAAGCTGTAAGAAGTTTTGGCACAGAACATCCGACTGGGAGATGAGGCATGCGCGCCTTGTAACTGCTGCCAACTTGCCACCAGGGATCTGTGCGAAGCGATTCTGTTTTTTTTTCTGAGCTACGGGAGCAGAGATGGCTCAATCTTAACCAACACGGAATTCAAGCAACATTGACCGTCTTTTTTGAAGCGTTCCTAATGGAGTTTGATGCTGTCTATCAGACAGGCTGTGGAAAAATTGAGCAGCTCTCGCAATCATGCACTCGAACTCAGGAGCAAAATGCGAATGAAAGGGTTGAAATGCATACTCGTACAGGTGCGCCCGTTTTATTTTTCTTTCTCGCACAGTCAAAAATTTAGGCTCAATATGCGACCAATTGGTCGCAATGTAGGCTACAGCCCTGCCAACTTCCGTAGGTAGTGTAGGTAGGGTGAACTAAGGTAATTTGGGACATCAGCCAAAGTGGGACAAATAAGGTTTTGGATTGTTTTCTTTCTAAATATTAGCAGCCAATCACAAAATGGGATGTAATATTGTTACTGCAAATGTCATGTATAAGGAACAATAATTTTATTTGGTGTTAAGTATCATAAAAGGAATGAGCAAAGGTTTGAAGTGACGGTGGATCCAACACTTGTCAGTTGAGCTAGCTGACATGTTGATTACGCTATCAGATCATAAGGATATTATGGCTGAATTAGTGATTATATGGTACAAAATATGATTGAAATATATGTTGTTTTACTAAAGGTTTAATTCAATATCAAAACATTTAGACATTTGTCTTTACTTTATTAAGGAGACATAATTTTAGTAAGTATAGTGGAGTGAGCTAATTTGGGACAATATTTTAAGCTAAAATGGGACAGTTTTCTCATAGCAACAGAATGGGCTTCTGTTAGCTGTTAGCATAGCATATTAGCACGCCATAGGCCTGTATTGTAATATGCATCCCACATGCTAATGGACATGGCCATAGTCACACATGCCCTACTCCTTCAATATTCTCTTGAAATGGAAATGTTTCAGGGATGTTATACCATTTTTTAAATAGTGAAGATCCTAGTCTACTGTTAACAAGAGAAAAACGATATTATTCTTCAGTTTGCGCAAAAATAATGATAATCAAACAGACTGTCCCATTTTACATTAAAGGGTGTCCCAAATTACCATAGCATTTTCTCATGACGAAGTTGGTGTCTCACTGTCTTTAAATGTTAATATATTGTAAAATATTATACTTTAAAAACTAATTCCTACATGGAAATGTACCCAAGACCCATATGAAGACATACAATTACTAAATGTTGGTGTATTTTAAACTTAAAGTGGGTTTTTTTGGCGATCTACCAAAAGTGTCCCAATTTACCATAGTTCACCCTACCTTCAGGCAATGCAAGTCAATGGAGAACACGCCCACCCATGTCAAAAAATTGACTAAAACTTTGTGAATATGAAGTAACACATTAATCAAAGACCAGATTTGAAATGTCAGGCTAAATATCTACTTAAATCATGTGAGTCGATAAAATACATTTAAAAATCAAATAATATATTTTATGAACATAGTTAGCAACACACTTCAACTATTGTCCTTGTATAGTGTGTTGATGGACATTTTCACATGATTAAGCCATTTTTGACAGAGGTGAGCCTTGTTCTCCGTTAATTTCTATTTCTCTGATCTACCTACAGATAATGGCCGCTACAGATTGCCGTAAAAAGGGGGCGGGGTCACCTCTAATGTTATTTTCTACCTCTATGGTTTGATCCCTCCGATCATTTGTCTTGCACTGATGAGAATGATCTCAAATGCTGCTACAAATAGTATTGGAGAAATCGGCACATCCCATTGCGATTCCGACTTCAAGCCGTTGCCACCCAGTAGTGAAGTCTTGTATGGAGAAGCACATCTGCAGGTTGTTGAAATACTCTGCTACCAGGGTCTTGACACAGGTGGGCATGTGAAAGAAGTCACCAACTTCAAGTCTGAAAGAAGTTGGTGCGGGACTGATCCATACGCGTTGGCAAGGTCAAGCCAGATGACGTGCAGGTCAGTCTTCTCCCTCTTTGCCTTCTGAATCTGGTCCCAGATCATTATGGAATGCTCTACGCATCCAGGGAATCCTGGCACCCCTGCTTTCTGACAGTTGGTATCAATATAGCCATTCTCAAGCAGGTAGCGGGTCATTCTTCTGGCTAGAACTGAGAAGAAGATTTTCCCTTCCACGTTTAGTAGGGCGATGCTACGGAACTGGCTGATGTCCTTGGAGTTCGTGTCCTTGGGGATGAAGACTGCTACCGGTCTTTGCCACTCAGATGGCAACATTGCTATGACAACATTGCTATGCCATTACCGAAAGCCTTAAAGGGACACTGTGTGAGATTTTTAGTTGTTTATTTCCAGAATTCATGCTGCCCATTCACTAATGTTACCTTTTTCATGAATATTTACCACCACCATCAAATTCATTATGACTGGGAAAATTGCACTTTTCATACATGAAAAGGGGGATCTTCTCCATGGTCCGCCATTTTGAATTTCCAAAAATAGCCATTTTTAGCTGAAAAAATGACTCTACTTGGACCATACTACAAAATATTTGTTTATTACTCAGACAACTTTCATGTAAAGATCAAATTTGGCAATTGGCAGCCCAGTTTCAATGAGCAGCATAGTTGCAGTACCCTTTTTGACCATTTCCTGCACATTGTCCCTTTAAGTAACAGATTAAGACATAGCCATTACAATGTTGGTGACAGTAAGTTTATAACTCAGGCTCTGCACTAAGGGGTTACAGAAGTGAAAGAAATGTACCTTAGACTGTCATTGAAGGCCTCCACTCCATACTTGGACAGGCAGTAGGGTCCTCCGAAGGGGCTGACCCTGCCAAAGACGCTGGCCACATTGACCACGCGACCCCGGGCCCTCTTGAGGAGTGGCAGGACGCTGAGGGTCACGGCGATGACCCCGTACAGGTTGACCTCCAGCATGGGCCTGAAGTCGTCCACCCTCAACCAGTCGTAGGGGGCGGAGGGCAGGGAAATCCCCGCGTTGTTCACCACAGCCCACAGACCTGGCGTAGTGAAAAAAAATCAACAACTTCAGAGTTAAGTAGAATAGAATAGACTACAGTATAATTCATTACTCTAAAGTGACGCACAAAAGTAAACTGGGTAAAATTGTTAAAACATGTGGGAAAATAATGGGGCGTCAGCAAAATGAGCTTCATAAACTTTATTTAGATAGATTAACAAAGAAAGCGGATAAAGTTTGTGAGTGATTCTACGATTCCCCTACACTTTTGGCAAAAGCAAAATGTCAATCATCAGTATTTTTTTTCAACTAAATGACCTAGATGTTTACATAGTGTATATATTTAAGTTTCCAAACAAACAAATTGCCAAGCTTAATCTTAAATCATTTGATAAATACTCTAATGAAGGCAAACATTTGCTTAATTATTTTGTCAACAGTGTTATGGACAAATACTATGTCATTTCAAACATATATAAAAATACTACAGAGTTGAAACAATATATGTTTGAAAGTGCTTATGTCCCTTAGCAGTAATGTTGTCATTAATCTGTGCAACTGATATAGAAAATGTGATTGTTGAGCTTCATAAGTAGGATTTTATGAGTCACTGTGATACAGACTGACACATTTTTCATCATAAATCTCTGTAACGTCTGATTTGAATATAGTCACCCTCCTTACACAAGACTTCCTTCTCCAGAGATAATCCCTAGTGTATGTTCATAGGATTTTTCCAACACATAAGGGATCAATAGCGCAAAAACACTTTCAAAACAGTCAACCGTGTTACTCAACTGTGTTACGGTTAACAGTGCAGGGGAACAAGTCGGCACTTTTTTAGGAGAAAAAACAGAGCAGACAAACCCATCTCCCTAGAACACAAATTATTTTGTTTGTTTGTCTGTCAATATGGATATAAATTGGCAAAAACATACTCCTCCTCAACTGTCATCAGTGTTGCCAGATTGGGCTGGTTCCCGCCCAATTGGCCTGCTTAGGATGGCCGTGTGCGGGTAAAAATGGCATCTATCAGAAAAACCTTCCCACTGCCATATAAATCAATAGAATTGGGCGGGTTTTTAGGGCGGATTTTGATCATTTTTGGGCTGGAAATCATCAGCCTCATCTGGCAACCCTGACTGTCATACTTAATTGTAACACCATTGACGGTAACACCGTTGACATTTCAGCCATTTTTATGGTCTTGTGCTAACTGAGGACCTCAGAAGTTCCACCACAACACCTTAATCAATTCATGTATCTGTATGCTTTATCTGTGTTTTTCTACATGTGATTTCTAATTCAGATTCTAATGAATATGTTGATAACACAGTTGACAGGCAATTTTCCCGCTATGAGAACATGAAAAAGAATGGATTAAATTATGGAAGGATGGAGCTCAAAATTTACCAAAAAGTCTTCCCGTATCCTGCCAAAGAGGTTATGACATCACGTGATGTTATTCGTATGGCCCAAGACCAAACCATTACTGATTTATGGAGGAGGTTTCAGACCGTGACACGGTTAACACAGTTTTCGTGGACACATACAAAATGGCAAATTTCATGTATAATGGAAAGGACAGTGGTCTTTCTGACAGTTTTGTCATATCGTGATGATTACTGTGAATCAACATTTGCAATCGTCTTGGGCAAAACAAGTTTCTTTACATGCTAATATGAAGACTGAATCTGACATTTGGAAAACAGGACGGCATGAAAACGCCCAAAACCAGTATTAAATATTCATTCTTGCTGAGGGAAATAATGCTATGTCTACACTTTCTGTATTATATGAAAGATAAATGTTTTCTAATGTCCAAAACATCATTGGATGCAGTTAATAGTTAGTGGAACTGCCAAATAAAATCCACGGACTTAAAAGTGTAGGCGAATTAGAGAATCACTCACGTACTGACAATACCCACCCCCTCTCAGTTAAGTTCCAAACACTCCCTTCAGGACGCAGGTATAGATACCCCATTATTAGCGAATAGAGCAAAGAACTCCTTCATCCCCATGGCAATTAACGAATTGAACAAGATGTGGGAGATACATTCATGACATTATGGACTTTCATATTGGGTTAATGGATGCATTTGACCAGTGGTCTGTATTTATTACGTATTTATTTACATAGAAACTATATGTTTAGCTATTTATTGAGTGTATTTGTTGTACTGTATGTGTTTTTTATTGTAGGCCTATATGTTTTTATGCCATTCATTCTGCTGTGCTGTAAATCAAATTGCCTTTTAAAGGACATTAAAGCTTTCAAGTCAAGTCAAGTCAAGTTAATCCTGAGGGGCAATTAAGGGGTCCAGTAGCAAACATACTGTACATAAATATAGAATACACAAGACTTTCCACACATCATTACACATATATTAACCCCTTAGCGCAGAGCCTATGTTATAACCTTACTGTCACCAAAATTGTTATTTGTTATTGTTTATTGATAATAATAAGGCGTGTGGCATGGATCAAATCTGTGCTGAGCACCTGAAGCATGGCAGCAAGAAACTCTGCCCTCTATTAGCAATGTGTTTTACTGGGCTACTCATCCATGGAGTCTTTTATGGCCATATTGCTTGTTTCAGTCCTTAAGGACAAAGCAGGCAAACTGAATAGTATCGAGAACTATAGACCTATAGCTCTGTCTAGACTCTAGTATTCCCTCCAAAGTTTTAGAACGGGTCCTCCTTACAAGGCTTGATGCTTTTCGATTAATATCTGACAACCAGTTTGGTTTAAAAAAGAAACATGGCACTGATACAGTATGTGTATATTTGCATTAAAGGAAATGGTTGCCAAATATGTGAACCAAAACTCCACTGTTTTTATGTGCTTCCTCGATGCCTCTAAGGTTTTTGACCGAATGAATCATACCAAATTATTTATGAAGTTGTTACAGAGAGGGGTCCCAAGGGTCATCATCAGGATCCTTGTGCACTGGTACAGCCACCAGACGATGCGGGTTAAATGGGGGTGTGGTATATCCACCCCATTTCATCTATCTAATGGTGTCCGCCAAGGTGGGCTTTTATCTCCTGCCTTGTTTAATGTTTACATGAATGACTTATCTGTCCAGTTGAGTTTGTGTTCCACAGGCTGTTTAATTGGTAATTCTATGATTAATCACCTCATGTATGCAGATGATCTGGCCCATGTAGTGCTGGGTTGCAACAATTACTTAAAGTGTGCACTCAATCTGGTCTTCTGTATGATATTAAATTCAATGCAAAAAAAGAGCAATGTCATGATAGTGAGAAGTAAAGAAGATAAAAAGATGATATTCCCTGTTTTCTATCTGTGTGATAGCCCTCTTATGGTGTGTAAGGAAGTTAAATACCTTGGTCACATAATTTCAGATGATCTCAGTGATGATCGTGACATATACCGCCAAAGACGTAAACTATATGCTCAGGCCAACATGCTACTTCGCATAACCTATCTGTAAACCTTCTGTAAACCTATGTATACTGCCCATCTATGGTGTAGGTATAAGAAAAGTAGCTACCAGAAGTTGACAGTAGCATATAATAACACTATGAGATTGTTGATGAAGTTACCAAGATGGTCCAGTGATAGCTACCTCTTTGTACACTCCAATGTGCCAGGGTGTGATGTAGTATTCAGAAACATTATATATAAGTTCATGTGCAGACTGGACTGCTCTCAAAACAGCATTATTGAAACCCTTGTGAGTCCAGGAAAGAGCTCTGTGAGGTTCTCCTCCAAGCTCAGACGACACTGAAGAGACTGCCTTTATGTCTGATGGGTGTGTAACCATCTTTTATTTATTTTATTTTTATTTTTTCTCCTATTTTTCTTTTCTACTACTCGACTTTGGTTTGGGATGACATTGAGGCAGCTTACGACATGCGCACCGCACCGTACATTGGCTCTGCACAGTAGCCTTGTACACTACGTAGTCCAACCCGCCTAGCAGCAGAAAACATACTTTATAAGAGTTGGTCTGATACAGCACCTTTAGAGGTCAGACACAAAATGACTCCGTAACAAAGTTGTTTCTTTTCCCCTGTTTGAATCGTTGGGGACGGGTCACCATAGCCCTGATCATCTGGTCATAGCGTGCAGAGGAAGTGTGAATGACAACAGTTTTGTCCCACTACATCCCTGAGCTTTCTAAACTGTGTGGTAGCAGACTAAACTTTTAATTTTACACTCTGGCTTGCCAGGACACAATAAATCCATGTACTGTACACTATGTTGTAAAATAATGTCATTATTCACCACAGCCCACAGCCCTGTCAACATGAAAAGAAAAAAAAACACTAGCTTTGGTTTGGGATCAACATACAAGTACATAGTGCGTACAGTACAGTATATGTGACAGATGACAATATGCATGCCTGCATTTGTTTACTATTCAAGTCAAGTGAAGTCAAGTCAAGTGTACTTTATTGACCAGTCTCCAATGTGCAGTTAAAACTCTACTACCCACTGTAGAATAGCCCTTTCAGTAATTATTATGTTTTTTCTTTAGTACTGTTTGCTTCTGAATTTCCTGGCGTGGTAAACCCTTCTCTTGTCGACACAACAGGAAGGTTTAGTTTGGTATTAACAGAAATCATACACCTAGCCTCCTTCCCAGTTTAATGCAAATATTAACCTGTAACTCAGAAGGGATAACAGAGGGACATTATGTGGGTCAATGCACTGAGGGCAGTGTGTGTGTTGAGTGTGTGTGTGCGCGTGCGCATGTGTGTGTGTGTGTGTGTGTGCGTGTGTGTGTGTGTGTGTGCGTGTGCGTGCGTGCATGTGTGTCGTGTGTGCGTGCATGCATGCGTGCGTGCATGTGTACGTGCTGTGGGTCAAAAGACAGGGCATTCATTTGTTTTCAAACAGCTCTAGGGTAGGCTACACCCCACGTGCACATGCTCGCGCCTTGACCCAGTATGGAGTAGTAATCCTGTCTACAAACCTGTCAAACCTGCCCAGACAAGCCCAGAGAGTAAAATAGTGGAATTAGTGGCATTTGACTAGACACTAGAGGAGCAATCCACTGACAGAATTGAATCATTCTCTTTTGTTGAAAGTGCTGATGAATGATTGTGTGTTTACTTCACCACAAATCCACCATTTCAGTCTGCACACATTCATGTGCAACGGTAGGATAATCCCATTTATGGGGTGTGTAACCCACTAAAGCCATGAAGTGCAGCACATCCGTGTCAACAATGATTATGCATAATTCCAAACGGTGTACAGGATTGCCACAAGAGGCTTATTAATGTCCTGGGGATGAGTTCTAAGACTACAGAAATCCCACATTAAACTGTAGGAGCCACTGATGGGTGTTGTACCGTGTCGTGTTTTCTTGACCGCACCATGACTGCACCTTTCAAGGTACCTGAAACTCCATAGAACTCTCATAGAAGTTGCGCAGCCTAGTATGAGCGTGGAAATAACTGGCTTAGGCTATGCAAGCGAGAAATCTAGGTGATCACGCAAGAACATTCAACTTTCACACATCTGAAGACAAACCTTTCTCTCCAACCAGGGCTTTGATGCTGTCTGCTGCCTTGCTGACGCTGTCTGCATTGCTGACATCCAGGGGCAGAGTTGTCAGTCTGTCGGAAGCTGCTTTCTTCAGTTCGTCTTCCCCTTTTTCTGTGTAGCAGCCTGCAATGACTCGGAAGCCCAGCTGATCCAGGTGTTTAGATAAGAGGTTCCCAAAGCCCGTGTCACAGCCAGTGATGTAGACATATTTCAGCGATGGGTCGGATACACTTTTCCTCTCCCTGATCCAGCGAATGAAAAACAACGAAGGCACCAGCAGACCAAGAATGTATGGGAGCATTTCTGAAAGGGAAGTTTAAAAGTGCATATTTGGATTTAATTTTGAATGGTGTAAGCAAGCGGTTTTTTTCAGTTTGAGAAAGCTGTCCTGAGTTGTGTGCGTTGGAGAGTGAAAAGCGCAAAAGACTCACTGCGCCTTCAGGCGCGCGAAGACACAACTCAAATGAAGGATTACGCTGAAGTTGCATTGCTATGTTTACGAAATCACAGGTCTAACCAGGCGTAACAAAATGGTATACGTTATAACACACATTTTAAATCTTGAGAAGAAACTGTCACCAGCAGGTTTAGGCATCACAAACGACTGGCAACCTGCTCTGTTATTACCAACGTAGTTACAAAGTAGCTACTTTTTGCGTAAATACACCACCGAGTTCAATGAAGTGTTTTTGTTGCCGTTGAACTGTAGAAACAAGATTCTTAGCAAACCTAAGCAACACTTACCTGAATCACGAAGAGTAATGCGAACAATGGTGATGCATTAACCTTGCCCTTGTAGGCAATAGTGATGTTCTAGGTTCAAGTACAAATGTGTTACCCACAGCCTTCCGGTTTGGAGAGATATGCTCTAATGCACGCACTCCATCTAGTGGTTATTACATTATGTCGTAAACTTGTGTTGCTCACAGTTACCACCACGGCTTCAAAGGATCATCATTTTAGAATGAAAGCATATGATGGGCCTATGCCCTGCGTTTTGGTCGCCTCCTAAATAGTCATACATCAGCATTACTACCAAGTTAATGTTTAACAATAAACAACTATGGTTTATATATTTGGAGAATGTTTCATTAAAATCATGTCATAGATTGTGTGCACATAATGAAGAAATAAAAGATATGAATATTTCTGACACAGAAAAAAAGTCTCTGGATGAAGAGGTTATAAACAGGATGAGAAAATAAGGATATTACTCATGTCACCCATTGAGTGAGTGTGTGTATATTAAATCTGAAGACAACAGGGGTACCAAAAGGCATGACAAATCTTAAGATAAGGTAAATGGTTTGTTGACATTCATGAGTCTGCTTGCATCCCCAGTGTGATTGGTTGATGGACAGACTTGTGCAGGTAGGCCCACTCGTGCTGTGCTAGGCCACGCCCTCCTAGTGACGCAACACCTTCAGCGTTGTTACTAGTCAGGAGCAATACAAATATCGTTTCTGAGCTCCGGGGAAAACAGGAACTCCACCCACTTTGCCAGGAACCAATCAACTTTGAGCAGCTCCAACGGCCCTGGGCAGAGGCGTGTTCAAGGCAGTGACGTAGTTTAATCAGAGACGTTCTACAGTACTGGGACTAAGAAAAGTTTTGGTTTAAGCTTCCGCACAGCCTTTTCTGTGTCCTTGACCAGTAGCAAACCAAGGGAGGCGGGTGAACCATGTCGTTTGGGAAACGTTAATCGTTATGGTCTTGGTCAGACCAAGTCTCCAAGAGATTTGAAAGTTGATGATAATCAGGTAAAGACATGCTGTGTTATGATGCACGCTGTACTGGCAGCGACGATCACAGGCCAGAAATGAAACAATGATGAGATAGCCACTCAATGGACTGACAAAATATCTGCAAATGCATTCATGATTACACATTTCCATAGATCAGAGGCATTTCTAATATTTGAATTTGATCGAAGTGCACATTAACAACCTTTTGGTGGTATTCCTGCATTGCTTCCAAGTTGTGTCTTTGTTGCTTGATAAAACACTTTTCTGGCAGACTGCATTCAATCAAGCTCATGAATCGGTCGGTTGTATAGTTTTAACTGGATGTGTTTCCCAAAAACTATTAAACAATACTTAAACCTAAGCAGTAGGCTACTTAAGTATGAGGTGTCCTCTAGGCAATATACCAGAAATAGGTCTCACATCATCACTAAAATTTCTAAATACACTATTTTACCTTGCACATGCACTTTGCGCAAGCATTTCATTTGCATATACCAGAACAAAACATTGTACGTAGGCCAATACAATTATTTTATGTCTAAACGTTTGGTGATGTGATAAAAGTACTACTTAAGAGTTTTTGGGAAACGCAGCCATGGTCATCATTTTGAGAGGTACTTTTAGTCTTATGACGGTTTTCAATAGCGGACCCTGGACTGTCACCTAACAATAGGTCTATTTTTCTGTTGCTGTTCTCTCCCTCACAGACTTTGCAATGGGATACGTACTGTAGTGTTCCCTTTTTGTACAGTATAATTTACATCTTCTTTAACTGTACAGCTGTATGAGATTATTTCTTTATGTTCAGGAAAATGAAAGAGAAGAACAAGGAGAAGCAAAACAAAAATGAGAAGGAGTAAATGGCGGGAGTTGGATTTTTTTAAACTGATAAGAATTTTATTCATAACATATCTGCTATTTGCCATATAGTGTAGTGTACTACTTTCACCCTGTGTTCCCACCTTTGCTTAAAAGACAAACAGTATGCCAATTATGAATCCCTTCTCCTACTATACATTATTTCTACTGAGTCAAAGGAAAACAAGAAGAAACCATGTCTTTTTTGTGCATTTCTACCGTACATGTTTGGAAGGCATTATGAATTGGCTTTGTACAGCAATCCACAGGCTACGGGAACCACCTTTGTAAGGTCATCAAAACAATGAATGACATGCACAGGCAAAGGAATTAATTAATTCCTGTTATGAGTAGACAACTGAGATTTGGGAAGACGTGATGAATCAACTCATTGCTCAGAGTCTGTCAGAGTTGAAGTCACTGCAAATTGAGGACCAAGGTCTTGGCTCGCCATAAACAATAAATCCCAATTAATTTGCACAATCACATCATCCTATCCAATGGCCCACAAATACAAAAAGCACACTGTTGTCAGTTCAAATGCAGCCTTGCTTTGACTGACCATCTAATGATAACCAATTGTTCAATTCCAAATCTGTATGGCATCTCAATCAGTTCAACTCCAATCCCTCTGCAGTTCAGGTTTACCACCTGGCAGGGGGCTAGAAACTGACACTGGTCCTCATAGCAGTCAGTCCTCTCATCGGCCTCGGGCAGGGCTGGCCTGGGATGAAAAATCAGTCCGGGCATTTTAGCCAAGATCGGTTTGACAGGCAATTGAGAGAAACAATGAAGCATGTGACAACATTTTTAGTCATCTATTGTGGACTATTTTGACCACAACAGCCAAAACGAATATTTAAATCGGACTCGGAGAGGTCACCTACAGGGTTGCCAGGTGAGACTGATGATTTCCAGCCCAAAAAATGCACAAAGCCTGCCTGGAAGCACTAAACACCAACCAATTCTATTGATTTCTATGGCCAGAAAAACCTGCCCAAATGCCCTTTTTTATTCAGTTTTACCCACAGACGGCCATCCTTGGCAGGCCAATTGTAGCGGTATGAGGACTGATGCCACTACATTAAGGGGAGAAGAAGGCCAAAAATCATCAACAGTCCACCATCAACAGCAAATGCCCTGTATGTCTTATGGCAGGGGTGGGGAACCTTTTTCATTCGAGGGGCCACTTCAAATTACTCCGAGGGCCTTAAAAGTCCTCTGAGGGCCGTATTATGAACACAAACCAGGATTTACCCCGGCACTTTAGGCCTATATTGAAGGCAGCCACCTTTAAAACAGACCCCACCTTCTCTAGGTCCCCTGGATATAACTTAATTGTATTGTAAATGTGATTTCTAAGATTCATTTACAAAATATGTCATATTTCATGTGGGGGGGGGGGGGGGGGGTGGGGGGTGCGGATAAAACGGCCTCAAGGGCCGCAAACGGCTCTCCAGCCATAGGATCCCCACCCCTGTCTTATGGCCAGTCCAGCTCTGGCCTGGGGGCCGGGTTACTGGCTCTGGTGAGACTCTTGTCGTGTAATAATTGATTATAAAGCTAACTGTTGTTAGTGTCTGATGATGTGGCTCCTAAGACTTTTTCATTACAATATACGTACATGTACAACGCATTAGTATCTGTCTGTCTGTCTGTTTGTCTGCTTGACTGTATGTCTGCCCACCCACCTTGTCAGCTTAGCTTTGTAAAATCCCCATCCAAGTGAGTAGCCTACAGTACGTGCCCCCATGTATGACATAGAAATGATTTTTAAGCTCCAATGAAAAAATCCCTTCCCCGAGGTGTCTTAAAACTCACTCATGATGACTCATGGTAGACACTGTCATGTCATCACTTCCCCTCAAGTTGTTGGCTGCTTCCCCTGTGGTTTCACGGTTTGAGCTGACGGGTGTCTACATGTTTCCCAAACGTGCTTTAGTCTGAAGGCTGTATGGAGTGTAACAGACCGGGAAGTAAAGTTAGTGTTTGCTATGGTTTCACAGTTTGAGCTAACAGGTGTCTACGTGCTGCATGTTTCCGACTGTCTTTTGGTTAGTAGGCTGTAGGCAGGTCGGGAGTTGAAAATTTATGCCAAAGCTGGAACTGTTGCAGACGAGGTGCTTTACTCAGTAAGGACTGTCACACTCGCAGCCTTTGCCAGGGAGGACAAGGAAGTGGAGAGGTACCATGCAACTTGGTAATGCACCTTGTACAGTATTTATCAGTATGCAAATAAGAAATCCGTACAGAAAAGCACACTACTGCAAACTCAGGGCATACACATCCTATATACTTAGAGATGATGGCAATAAATTAAACGATTTCCATGTGTCTGGCACTTTTGGACATGCACAGCATTCCAATATGCTACCTTGCGTCCTCCACTTGTGCTTGGGCCTCAACCCGCCTTCTGGCCCCACCTCCGTGGAGAGAACAATAAAGTTTCCCTGCTGTCAGCCTAGCCAAAACTATTTTTGGGGGACTATTCTTCATTCACCATCCAGTTTGCAAATGAGAAAATGACTTTACAATTGAGCTTTTGCAAGATATTGGAATATAATGCTGTTGTCAGTGATGTCATCAAGACATATTACTTGCTCGTACGAGGCCACAAGCACAAGTGGAGGACGCAAGGTCGCATATTGGAACATACTCTATTGTGTCTATGGCCTTTGACCTTCGTGAGGCATCATGGATGTCCCCCACGGTAGCCTGGGAAATCCCATGAAGCTTTGCACAATCGTTCCGATATGAAAGACAGCATGGAGTCATGGAGAGAATGGACAAGATCATGGCCTCCAATCAGAGAGCAGGGAGGCATGGAAAGGCAATGATTATGATTGCAGTTTGTTTGAATAGATACAACTGACACGATTTGGCTATGCCAAATGATACAACTTCTTAATGCCCAATAAACAACTGTCGTCAATCGTAAATCACACACCCCCGGCCTACGGGATTTACAGTAGGCAGGCCTCCAGATCTTATCTCACTTGTGATTAGGTCTGTTGATTACCAGGCAACAGCAACTGGGGGGTGAAGAAGGGCACCATCGCGGGCATGCTCCAGGGCTGCCTCTGGTACCATCATCTTCCTCGCTTATGTCCTCACTTTCTGGTACGCCTCCAATTAGTCCTCTATGCTGAAGATCTCATACACGGAAACCTTAAACAGATTGGTGCATTGAAAAATATATTTTTTCTGTATTTGTGTAACTGTAATGTTGAGCAACTCCATTCAAGTTGCTCATCCACTTGTTCCTGCGTCACTCGCACCTCGAAGTTCAGTCCATGCTTGACTGGTTGGATGCGCTTCAACTTATTGCCAAACTTGCATCGTGTTTCCGCAGGTCCTCTTCGGGGTGCCGGGTGCAATGAACATCTGCATGGCTTCTAACGTGCCTCGAGGCCTTCAATTCTGGCTCTGTGGACGCCATATTGACACGGGGAGGAAAGCTGCCGTCACAGAGACGCTTGAGGGAGTTTTTTGTTAGTCTGCGTCAGCTGAGCTAAACAATAGGCTTCTTTCTGTAAACGATTAATCATCTTGTACAATGACCTGGGATGGATCTAGCCATTTTGGGACCCTAGCCAAAATACAAACATGGGGCCCTCAAAAATGATTATATTGGACCTAAAATTCAGTTTTTTGGTGCTATTTTAATGTTTTGTATATCTTCAATTAGTTTACATAAGTGACGAATTAAGTTCAAGCCTACTTTTTTGTGTGTTTACCGCGACTGATGTGACAGTTGGGGCACCAATGGAGAACAGATTTGGTCAGGACCCTAAGTAATTTCCTAGGTTTGCCTAATGGAAAGTCTGCCTCTGACAATGACACCTCTTCTGCGTTTCTTTTTTTCTCTGAGGCCGGACACAAATTAGAGTGAGTGAAAGGAGACATCGAATTCCACAACATAGATTTTAACTACCCCTCATGTGAAGGTGTCGGTTGTTTGCTTTCTGCAGCTGTCCTGTCTTTGATGATGACCTTACTTTAAGCACAAGATAGAAAAAAAATAATCTTAGACTTAAAATCACTAACTGGCCAACCTCTGTATTTTAGGTCAATATTTGTAATGTCTATTTTATGGTAGGTCATTGAGTTGGTTTATCAATTGTACATAATTGGGTCTGTGTCACATGTATCCGTGCTTGCTTGTCAATAACAATTTTAGAAAAAAAACCTCTTTCTATTGCCTCTTTTTAAAATTCAGTTTTGGATAGCTTGAGTAAAAAGGCAGGAGATACAACAATAAAAACATTCTCTTCTCTCATCCTCCACTCTATCATCACAACTTACTCAATGCCGTATGTCACCTATCCCCTGAAAATAGTATACACATATCTCAGGCCATTTTCACAACTAGTCCTCTTTAAGTGAACCGAACTCAGTTCTCTTTAAGTGGACCAAAAGTGAACCGACAGCAAAAGGACTCAGTTCTGTTTTTGTTCATATTGTGAGTGAATTAAATAAAGAACTCACTGATCTTTCTGGTTTTTTTCATCACTCTCTGTCCTCTAGACTAGAGCCCTCCTTAAGTGATTACAGCTAGTCACAAGTGTAACTTGTCAGAACTTATGAGCGAACCGAACTGAGACCACGTCAACTAAGGTCTCAGTACGGTTTGCTTCCAAGGGGTCTGGGTACGCTTTGGAGCGTTCACAAATGCGGCAAAAATGCTGAGTCACAGGTCTGAGTTCGCTTAAATGGCTGAAAGGGACCAAGTGTGAAAACACAGAAAGAAACAAAGGTCAATGTTGTATGCTTACATTCAAAACAAATGAACAAATATGTTTTTGTAAAACTTTATTAAAAAGGATTTTAAGTCCACAGTAGTTTAGACTTTGACACCTACAATATAAAACATGAAACAAAAAAGTGTACACCCCATGATTTGCATTCAGACAAAAAATGCTTAACATATATTGGGATAAATAAAACAATTTAAAAACACAAAAAGTCAATTTTTAACAAAAAACACAATACAACACTAAACCAAGTCAATATCAGTTAAGTGTGTTTCTACTCAATTCATCCATCAATAGAACCACAGTGCTTTCCCCTATTGCCAGGAAATTAAAATCAGGACTACAGTTGTAAAATAATAACCAATCATGTTTTTTGAAGAAAAAAAAATAGAGAAAAGCCAGCATGTTAAACTAGCATGTTAAGTCAGTGCTTGAATTTGAGAACAGTTTGAAAATGTTTATGTTTTTTTTAAACTTTGGCCATTACAGGGTTGGCAATGAGGGGGGGGGAGAGAGAGAGAGAGAGAGAGAGAGAGAGAGAGAGAGAGAGAGAGAGAGAGAGAGAGAGAGAGAGAGAGAGAGAGAGAGAGAGAGAGAGAGAGAGAAACAATCCGGCCTATATTGGGAGGTCGAACATTTGACTAAGGACGGCCAGTCTTCATTCTCTCTCTATGGCCCTCACAGCCTCTGCTTATCGTAAGGAGTAAAAAACATCCTTCAGGCATCATCCTTCAGATAGGGAATACTATAAGGCACTAACACTCAGTTTCGCTAGCCTACAAAGGTCACTTTTGTGCTCTCATTGCCTACTGGCAACTGTGTAGGACATTTTTTTGGTGTGTGTTCTCTCTTTCTATTGGTTATTGCATAGGTTAGTCTTTGCATTGTCAATGTCTACTGGCAATCTTGGGAAACGGACGATCTATTAAAGGGACAGCCAGTAAAAGAATGAGACTCCTTGAAAAATGACATTTTGTGTGGATGGATTAGACTATAAGAACCTGAGGTCTTTGTGAGGTTCTACATCCCTCAAATGTGATCCTCAACCTACCCCTCAGCTTTACATTAACCTTAATAACTTGGAACACTTTCTGGCATGGAAGACAAAGAGGGTTACAGTATGGCGATTGATTTTGATCATTTCTGAGGAGATTTTCAACACATCAAACAGGCTACTATGATAACCGTGATGGCCCAGGGTGTTCATGAGTGCACAACAGAACATCTCAAAGACTTAAGTTTGTAAAGTTACATCCAGCTGCATGAAATGCCCCATTTTTAGGGAGTCGCATAGGTGAAGAAGACACCCTATACATAGGAAGTGATGGAAGAGGATGTGGTGCAGTAGAAGTCATATTTAAAAACAGGCAGGTGTACAGCAAGGTGCAGTAGGATGGAGTGGTAGGGGTTGGGGGAGGTGATCCAGTCCAAGATTTAGTCCAATCACCATCAAGATTGGAACAGGCAAAGGAAGACTTGTTAGCCTGGGCCCCATCTCAGCACCCTATATCTCCTCAAGTCAGCCATTTTGAAGCTGGGAACTGGGATGGGGCATAATTTGTGTCTCT
Source organism: Engraulis encrasicolus (assembly GCF_034702125.1). NCBI lineage: Eukaryota > Metazoa > Chordata > Actinopteri > Clupeiformes > Engraulidae > Engraulis > Engraulis encrasicolus. The sequence goes on from NC_085869.1 coordinate 36,917,271, forward strand.
TCCTTTTTTGCGCGAGTGGAGATGGGGTGGGGTGGGGGGGGTGTTTGGGAGGACCTTTCTTACTTTCTTCACATAAAGGCTCCTCACAAAGGTATGAGTGGGGCGTGGCATTGGTGGGGGTGGGGGTGTTGGGGATTGGGTATTACTCTGTAGGGTTCTGGGCATCTGCCAGTAAGTCTGGTCTCAGGCATTCAATAGGACACTGGATATTCTGTGGTGAAGAAAAAAGGAGACGCGGTCAAGTTATTAACATGCACATTCAGAATGAGGACACACGGACACACGGACACACGGACACACAAACACACACGCAATGTAATGCAATGCAATGCAATGTAATGTAATGTCATATGCTGCGATGTACTATTGTGTGCCGACCAGTTCTCTCTGTAGTGGTCAAAGTTGTTAGATTGAAGTGTAATTTAATGCAATTTCCAATAATGTGATGTACAGTAATCTGACGTGATATATAATGTTTTGAAATGCACTGACCAGTTTGCGCAGGGCGTTCTCTCGGTAGCGGTCGAAGGCGTTGGTGTGTATGGGCTGCAGCAGGTCAGCGTCCACGTCAGCAGCTGCTCCGGGACGACGGCAGTTCTCACACCTCCAGCCCTGCAGGGGGCAGTATTATTATAGTATTACCATTATACAACACATTACGATGTATACAATACATTACACTGATGTATACAGTACACTACACAGATGTAGTCAATACACTACACAGATGACATGTACAGGAAATGTGGACCGTAATGTAGCCTATATACATTACATTAACACAGATTATCTGTACAGCAGACATGGATAAATAAGTTGAGACATACACAGTGCATACATATCATTTAATAAGTGGATGTACAGTATGTATGAATGAATGAACAAATAAATAAATGTTGTACGTAATGTAAACACACATCCATAGAAATATACAAATATGCACATATTCGCATGTGGTCAGACAGACACACACGCAGACAGACAGACAGGCAGACAGACAGACAGACAGGCAGACAGACAGACACACACACACACACACACAGTACGTACCTGCTGTCCTCCGTAGCAGGTACAGGTGCAGATGGCTCCCAGGTATTCCTTCTGCCACTGGTTGCCAACCTGGTACATCTTGCCGTCGTCATAGCACGTGGACTCATCTACACAGAGCAGACGGACACAAAAGACGCTAGATGAAGAACTGAGGGGTATGCAGCCAGGGGCCAGCCGTGGCCTAATGGTTAAGGACATGGGCTTTAGATCAGAGGGTTGCAGGGTCAAATCCCACCTGTCCACTCTCTCACTCCATGGTTGAAGTGCCCTTGAGCAAGGCAACCAAACCCACACTGCTCCAGGGACTGTAACCAATACCTGTACTTCAAATAACAGTGAGGGACTTTGGATAAACGCATCAGCTATGTGTAATGTAATGTACACATGCATTTGCTGTGGCGTTACATATTATTTTATTAGTATTATTTTTGATAGATATGTTTGGCTTTTAAGTATATATACATACAGACAGGGCAACTTGAGAGTGTACCACGCACTGATGAAGGCTTGATAGCCGAAACGCGCTTGCTTTTTGGACATGGTGGTAATATAAATAAATAATGAGATGCAGTTTGTGAGTGCGGATTTTTCTTCCTGAACTTGAGAGTGTGACAGGAAATGAGCGGGAGGGAAATGGGGGAGGATACAGTATACAGTAGGTAAATGACCTACGGGAATCAAACCCAGGTCCCTGACATAACAGTATGCTGAATCAGCTTTTTGAGCCATGGTCGAGGCAGCATATTATCATTAAATGATTTACAATCTACACAAAAGGGGAACAGGAGGATATGGAGTACTGAATTCCTAATTAATATTTTGCAGATTAAATAAATGCAGATTAGATACATTTTGACTGTATTTTCAATGCTTTTAAAATCTGCTGTTTTCTACTTTGTATTTCAGTCTGACTCAAGCAATTAGCATTAACAGGGTTCATATTCATTTGTAATGTTTATCCTTTAGTTATTTCGACAGATATCTATATATATTTATTTGGTTGTTATTATTTAGATATAACTTATTAGGATTTTTTTTTTTCGTTATTTACTTTGTCTTGGATTCTATGTGCCACTCAGCTAGGCACATGTGACACTGTGGACACGGTGGTATGTGGTATGGTATGGTATGGTATGTGTAAGTATGTGTGTAATGTCTCGTGGGCAATGTCTTTATTTATGTATGTGTGTATGCTACTTGACACCTTAATTTCCGCCTGGGATCAATAAATGATACTCTACTCTACTGTACTCTACTCTTATTATTAGTCGTTACTTACGTGGTTCGCACTTGAACTCTCCCTTGCCGTTGCCGAGGCAAGTGCAGCTCATCACGTGCCCGTTCTCAGCGTGGCGATCCCACCTCTCCCCAATGCGGTAGTTATTACCATTGTCATGGCACCACTCTGTTTTGAGGAGGGGAAGAGGGATGGAGGGATTGGGGGATAGGGAATGTTAGAGGCTAAAAAGGTTAACGTCAATCCTGCCTTTTTCTTTACTGGCCTACAGGTTAGGGCAGTTTAAAATTGGGATACAGCCTGTTCAGTCATCTTTTTCAAACTGCACACTTACCTTTGCAGTAAATACTCAACCGATCTGTTCATACAATTACAAGCTTTTCTAGGTTTTTATCATTAATTTGACATGTGCTAAAAAATGCTATCATGTGTCATTTTGTAACTTACTGACTGAGTGACCCTTCATTCTTTTGATACTTATTTGTCCTTACTGTCTGGCTGTCCAGCCAGAGATGAAATTGTTTTTGCTTGTTCCATTATGCTTAATAAAAGCGGACTGTGTCTTGCACACAGGGAGAGAGGCAATAGACTGCAGAGAGAGAGTAAGTTCTCTGACCAGCCCTGATACTTCCTTTTACTCCCTCTCTCTTACTTTCTTCCCTTACTGGCAATTGCTGTCTGAGTGTATTGAATGTAATATTTTGCGGAACAAATGTCTAATTTCTTGACACAATCCATCATGAAAATAAACAAGGTTGACATCATAAACAAAATTTTTATCATCATCATCATCATCTCCATAGTCATCAAGGTCATCATCACCATCATTGTCAACAACAACAACAACAACAACAACAACAACAACAACAACAACAACAACAACAACAACAACAACAACAACAACAACAACAACAACAACATCCAGATGATCCTGTGAAAAAAAATCAATTGATATCACAATAACATGACATTTTTAGGTCATTTCTCCATTTTGTGTTCTGGGTCCTCCATACGTAGGTGTACTATCGTGCCCGGATTGGACCTCCAGGGAACGTACGCGATTCATCCCTCGTTCACACTGCATCATGGGATTCACGACCTTGACCGTGACCCATGACCTTCCAAGACAGGAAGTGCTCTCACACTTCAGAGGCAGTGCTAGCCTTTGCAGTGTGTGTGTGCAAACTATTAAAATGGCACAAAAGTCAGCAGCAGACTTTGCGACACGCACATCCATCTCAAATACGGCACACATCTGGCGTGGTTATGGCACAGATCTGGCATCTAAAACATGTGATGTGATGTGGCTTGAATTGCACCTACTAACTTTAGCAGGTAATATAACATAGCATGATGAGTAGAGGTGCAAAAGGCACACCAGAAGCAGAGGTGATAGCAACCAGCGAAACACTTGCAGGAGAAGAGAAGTGCCGCACTCTCGAGTTAAATGAACAAGTTTTTAATGTGACAACGTTTCGGCCTGTCGGCCTTCCTCTGGTCACAAATTTTTCTGGTGTGCGTTTTGCACCTCTACTCATCATATAGCATAGCATAGCATAGCATCATATCAATGGGTGTTTGTACTCATCCCCATGACATGTATTAATTCATTCACGTCCAACTCATTCACTCACTGGATGAATCGCATCTGAAATGGCCACTGCCCAGCCCCAGGCATCGGCACCAGAGCTTGAAGCCCGTCTCAGACATGCGCTCCCACTCCTCCCCCACCTCGTGGTGCGTCGCTGTGAAGGTGTCGTAGCACGCGTCCCTGCTCACTGGGACCGAACCTGGAACTACAGTCAGCACAGAGACCTTATTAGAAGAGAAACAAGGTTACAAGAATCCACAATACAAATATAAAAAAGCAAAGGACGAGAGAGAGAGTGCGAGAGAGAGAGAGAGAGAGAGAGAGAGAGAGAGAGAGAGAGAGAGCGAGCAGTCCAAGGTATTTTTTATTTTTTTTGTTGGTCATTTAATTAAAAACTGCATACAAGTCACTGCAGCTGACCTAGTCAAACATAGTCATCATCATTATCCTTGATTATTATTGTTATTATTATTGTTATTGTTATTGTATTATTACCTGTGTTGCCGACGGTGATGACCTTGTCGAGGACTGGCTGCTTATTGGCCCCGTCGATGGCCTCTACCAGGACATTATAGGAGGCTCCGGGGGTCAAGCCGATCAGGGTCGCACTGCTGGAGGAGCCCGGGAGACGCATCTACACCAGGAGACAGGTGGGCAGGCAGGCAGGCGCGCACAAACACACAGTCAATATCCTCTTCATTAACATTAACAGCTAACAGCACACGAACCAATTCTACATGAGGTGTTACACCCACACACTCACATATGCACACAAACACACATGTACACACATACCCTTCCTCTCACATGTCTTCCCAGTGGTCTTAACACACACTCACGCACACTCACACACACGTGCGCGCGCACACACACACACACACACACACACACACACACACACACACACACACACACACACACACACACACACACACACACACACACACACACACACACACACACACACACACTCTCCTCTCACCTGGAATGTCTTCTCGGTTGTCTCCACCAGGGGGCTGCAGGTGACCACGTACTCATCGGTGCCTGCCAACGGTTCCCAGGTGATGGTGGTGTGCGTCTGCGCCTCCTGGGGCGCCCAGCCCGTCTCGTTGTCGGGGAAACCGAAGGATGCCAGGCCGGGCAGGGGCCCCTCGCTCACCCGCACCAGGGGCACCCTCACGCCGTCGGGCCCCGGGCGCGGGATGTAGACCAGGGGCTCGTGCTGACGAGGACCCAGGACCTGGCCCTACGAGGTGGAACGCACACACGCGCACACACACAAATTAAATATCTGTACTCAGCAGCAGCATCAAGACCTGTCTATTGTAACCTATATTATTAAAGGGACACCGTGCAGGAAATGGTCAAAAAAGGTACTGCAACTATGCGGCTCATTGAAACTGGGCTGCCTATTTCCAAATTTGATATTTACATGAAGGTTTACTAGGTAATAAACTAATATTTTCTAGTATGGTCCAAGTAGAGTCATTTTTGCAGCTAAAAATGGCTATTTTTGGAAATTCAAAATGGCGGACCATGGAGAAGATCCCCCTTTTCATGTATGAAAAGTGTGATTTTTCCAGTCATAATTAATACTTAGAATTTGATGGTGGTGGTAAGTAATCATGATAAAGGTAACATTAGTGAATGGGCAGCATGAATTCTGGAAATAAACAACTAAAAATCTCACACAGTGTCCCTTCAGATAAAATAGTTTGCGCCCCCTGGTAGGAACACCACTTCAAGACCCACCTGTTCATTGGGTCCCAGGCTTAAAGGGACAGTTTGGTCAATTTCAACATGCAGTTGTAATGCTCACACTACCCTGGACTTGTCAGTGCCTGAGATTTTTTTTTCTTCTTCTTCAGCCGTTTCCGAGATCCTGGTCATTGTAATGGGGGCAGCTCTTTGTTTACATTTCAAAAAAACATTTTTATTTATTCCCAAAAACATCCAAAAGGTTATAAAACATCAGCACACAACTAGCAAACAGCAGTACCTTTTGGGAAAATATTTGGAGTTGGCCTATGTTTCATTTTTTAAAAATGTAAACAAACGCTGCCCCCATTAGAATTGCTCATATCTCGGAAAGGGCTGAGCCGAAAAATGTGGCATCACCAGGTACTGACAAGTCAAGGGTAGCGTGAGCAATACAACTGCATGTTGAAATTGACCAAACTGTCCCTTTAACGCCCCCTGAGAGCTCAGTATCGCCCCCTGGGGAGGGCTGTAGAGCCCCTGTTGAGAAAGACACCACTTAAGACCCACCTGTTCATTGGGTCCCAGGCTCAACGCCCCCTGAGGGCTCCGTAACACCCCCCTGGGGAGGGCTGTAGAGCCCCTGTTGGGAAACACCACTTAAGACCCACCTGTTCATTGGGTCCCAGGCTCTGGTACTCGGTGTAGATGTGCTGCCCCTGCTGGCCAGAAAGGGGGTCGCGGTTATTGGGTCCCACCAGGTGCACGTGGTTGGTTTGGAAGTCGGTTCCGCTCCCCAGTACGGTTCCCACCACTCCGGTCCCACCGTTCTCATCCTCGTCCGGCACGTCCAGGATGGAGGGAGAGGGGCGGTGGGGGAGGGGCAGCTGAGGAACCAGGAGCTGGGACGTCTCGACCTCTGGAGGAGGGGATGGAGGGATGCAGAGAGAGAGAGAGGAGAGAGGAGAGAGAGAGAGAGACGAGAGCGAGAGCGAGAAGTGCAGAAAATAGAGAGAATCTATCATTACTGATCATTAGTTACTAATCTACACAGAAACCTCCAACTCCTCCACCACAAAGAGAGAGAGAGAGAGAGAGAGAGAGAGAGAGAGAGAGAGAGAGAGAGAGAGAGAGAGAGAAGAAGGTGATAGAGATAGAGATAGAGATAGAGATAGAGATAGAGATAGAGAGTAAAAGCAACACCGTAAGATGAAAATTGAAAGGAATGGCTGATGTTGCACCATTTGTCCAGAAGAGGGGGCACTCTGCAAGCAAATGGTAGCTGTGTTTCATCGGCCCTTTGATTCTGAGTAATTAAGAGTGCCAATTTTAGTGAAGTGAAAGTGAAAGCCCAAATAGGAAACTCCAACTCCCATTGTCATTGTGACACAGCACTCCACAGCACACAAGTGAACACTGCACACAGCACAGAACGAAATTGCAATTATGCCTCATCAGTGCAAGGGGGCGCCATCCCCAAGGGGGCGCCATCCCCAAGGGAGCAGTGCGGCACGACGGTACTATCTTCAGGGTACCTCAGTCATGGAGGAGGAGAGCATTGGAGAGCACTGGTTAATTACTCCCCCCACCAACCTGGTGGGTCGGGAGTCGAACCGGCAACCTTTGGGCTACAAGTCTGACGCCCTAACCGCTAACTGCCTATGTTAATGTTAAGTTATAAAGCATCTATTCAAGAGGTGGAAAATGGTGACACAAATAATCCTATTCAACTCCACTCTATTTTATTCTATTATTCTATTCTATTATATTCTATTTATTTGTAGGGAAGTTATTCTTGTGTATAAGGGGCAGCAGTGAGGGCAGCTGTGGCCTAGTGGTTAGAGAGTTGGTATTTCAATCTAGGGGTTGCAGGTTCGAATCCCCCCTGACCTCTCCCTACATCTCCAGCTGAAGTGCCCTTGTGAGCAAGGCACCTAACCCAACATTGCTCCAGGGACTGTAACCAATACCCTGAAAAATAATAACTGTAAGTCGCTTTGAATAAATGAAAGCGTCAGCTAAGTGCAATGTAATGTAATGTAATGTAAAACAGAGTGCACTTACGAGTCGTGGCCTTGCCAGTGAGGGGTGTACTCCTCTGAGCGTTCTGGAGGGCAACGATCTTGATGATGTACTCTGTACCTGGTTTCAGACCTACAAACACAGAACAGCATTTTTAAGAAGATATTTCTACACAGACACACAAAGTACAGTATAGAGGCTACATAAGTGCAGACACACATAGGCCTACATACACACAGATATACACAGAGACGCAGATTCCGGTGCAGACACACAGACGGACAGACAGACACACAGACATACACACACACACAGACACACTAATGTGCACTAACCGGTGATGGTGGCAACAGAGCGTGTGAAGGGCACCCTGGGCAGCAGCTCCCTGGGCACGGTGCCGGCCCCGGCCTCCTCGTAGGTGATGTAGTAGGCGGTGATGGGGCTGCGGGGCGGCTCCCAGCTGAAGGAGATGGAGGAGGGGGTCAGGGAGGTGAAGCGCAGCGAGGTGGGGGGGCTCACCACGGGCTTGGCTATGGGGAGGGAGGGAGAGAGGGGGGTGGGGTAAAGATACACAGACAGAAGACAATTTAGATCAGTGTCAGCATCACCATTACTACCATCACGACG
>NC_085869.1:36930495-36937995 GCF_034702125.1 Engraulis encrasicolus
TAGGGCGGTCCACGGCTGAAGTAAAAGGAAAATTAGATTCCTTAGTCTAGAGTTCTTTTTGAAGCTGGAGAGCACACCTTTGGTGAAGGCACGCCCTAGAATGTTGATTGACCAATCAAAGCGCAAAATGAGGTCTGACAGTTTTTGACTGACAGCGCTCAGTTGAATTGTAATGCAGACAGTCCTCTTGTGTTTTCGGTCTCGGCAAGATATTACCCTTATATTATTTATCATAATATGGTTGGAAATTGTGTCGGAGGCATTTGTAACACAGATTCAAGTTTCCCCCGAGTTAACTACTGCCACGATTGACTTACAGTTCAGTCACCACATAAACCACAGCGATATCAGAGGATAGAATGTTTATCTGTCCAACCTAGCAACTGTAAACCAAGGGGAGGGGATTGTTGTTTGCAAAATAGTTCAGAATTGCATTTACTATTGCATGTTGGTGGTGTTAGTTGTGTGCTGTTGTGAACTCACTGGTGACTGGATGTGTGTAGGTATGAATGGGCTTTCTTTAGTATTAGGGTCACTGGTGGTGACTACTTACTAGTGACTACCGTCTCCACAAGTGGTGGGCTCTCTCCGTCCTGTCCCAGGGCGTAGACGCTCAGCACGTACTCACTGGTGGGCATGAGGCCAGAGAACGTCAACTCCGTCTGGTCTGCAGAGGTGGAGGAGGAACCAGAGACGTTACACACATGAGCAATTTAGAAAATATGACATTTCATGAAAACATATTTTAGAAATCGTAACACTTCATAAAGATTGAAGATTTTTGATTGAACATGAACCAGAAACATTACATGTGAATACTAAACACACAGTGATAACATTTTAGAAATCATTTATTGTACCAATACAGGTATGTGTGACAATCAAGTAATCATCTTTTTTTAAAATCTACTAGATTAAGACTAGCAAAGCAAAAAGGGCTGAATAAACTCGCTGTACATATTTACAGCAACAAAAATATATTTCATTGCACATTGTTCTATTGATTTGCTTTCCATACTGCCCTACAATTTCAGAACGCAGTATAATTCAAAATGCCAAACTGAGAAAAAAGGCTTTAAAGTTTCCTTTCTGTCCACGCGACTGTGTTGGAGGTAAAGTGGTGATGACACTTCCATATAATACTTTTTTATGGTGAAAATTTATGCACACAAGAAAAAAGCAAAAAAAACAACATTCTCATTACTTTTTAGCTGAAAAATCATTATACTGCGCTCTGTTGTGGTATTACTGTCTACACCAAAACCACGGTGTCAATGGAGAAGTGCAGTATAATTCGCATTATACTGCGTTCTTGGCTAGTACCACGTAACCTCCTAAAACCAAAAAGCGCAGTATAATCAGTTTTTTGCGTTTTTTTCCGAAACGGGACCAAGTTGGGCCAAAACATTTTAACACAAGAAAAAGAAGGTATTTTAAAGCCAATTTCCGGTCTAAACCCATTTTCGACCATTTTCAAGATACTGCGTTCTGATATTGTAGGGCAGCATTCTAATCCATTCCATTCTATTCTGCTATCATGCTACTTCTTTCTATTATCAATGGACAACACTACAAGCACTAAGCTTATACTGTATATACTGTAGTCTTGGATGCATCAGTCTACACATTGCAGCTTTCCTGTCTACATAACATTCGTTCCTCAACTGAGGCACCAACATCTTGTCATTCATGGCTGAGATGCCGGGTAGTGCTGCTGGTGTTTTAAATAGCAGGGTGCCTGACCATGTGTAACCCTGTGAAGCAGTGCTAAGGGCGTGGTGTAGTGTGGTGAAGCAAAGGCAGTATGGTCAGAGATTCTTTAAGTATAGAGATATGCCAATATAATAGGTTTCTATGGGCACCTAAAGTTACCAGGTTCCGGTCTGCCTAAAGGGGCGTGTCATAATGCTCCTAGCATTGAATAGAACAGTCCTCAGGTCTGCCTAGGTCTGCCTAAAGGGGGATTTCCCCCCCAATAATAGAACCAGGAAACAATGGGCCAATGGAACCTCTCTCTCTCTACTCTCTCTGGTATGGTTGACCGTGTAGTCCTCCTGTAACTGTGTAGCCCTGCTCAGCCCTGTGCATCCCTGTGCAGCTCTGTGCAACCTTTGTGCAGTGTTGTGCATCTATGGTTGCCAACTGTCTCTGTGAAAAATTCACGACAGACTTCATTGTTGTGAGGGGTCTGGGGGTTCTCCCCCACAAAATGTTGTAATATTCTTAGATGTCATTTCCTGCATCTTAACCGAATTGTGTCCCGTCTCAGCTCAATACGGAACCGTACTTGTGTTTTCAAAATACGGGGCGATTCCGTATTTTAAGGGACAGTTGGCAACCCTAATATGTGCATCCTAGCTCCCCACCCAGTGCAGCCCAGTGCAGCCCGGTGTAGCCATGCTAAGGGCGAGGTCTCTGTGGTAGGGTGGAGCAGAGGCAGTATGGCTGACTCCACGCCTAGTAAACATTCTGCCTGGTATGGGTTTCATCAGTGGTGTAGTCTAGTTTTTTGAAGTGGGTATACCGTATATTTGCCCTATTCTAAATAATGGATCAATCAATTTTAAGTGGGTATACTGAAATCCCAGAAATGTAGAAGTGGGTATACTCCGTATACCTGCGTTCTACGTAGACTACACCACTGGGTTTCATTCCCCAAACACTGTGAGTCGCTCTCAACTTTTGGATCAAAACACATTCGTAATTTCCTGTGACCTTTCTTACTTCAAGGGTATCTTAATGTCGACATAATGTCAATGAAAAACACAAAACAACCCATTGTGTGGAAATGTTTTACAAGAGTTGAACTTTCGCACAACACACATTTTGAAACCATGTTTTCATTTTATTCATACATTAAAATTGGCAATAAATACATCTGTGTTTGCAGTCGAAGCATCATATGAAATCTAACTAAGGTCTACTAACCTGGAGCTAATCTCTCTGTCTCTGTGTGGGATCTGACCCTGGCCCTGTGTGTGTGTGTGTGTGTGTGTGTGTGTGTGTGTGTGTGTGTGTGTGTGTGTGTGTGTGTGTGTGTGTGTGTGTGTGTGTGTGTGTGTGTGTGTGTGTGTGTGACTGAGTGTGTGACTGAGTGTGTGACTGAGTGTGTGACTGAGTGTGTGAGTGAGTGTGTGTGTGTGCGTGTGTGAGTATGTGTGTGACTGAGTGTGTGAGTGTCTGAGTGTGTGTGTGTACTAACCTGGGGCAACTGTCTCTGTGAATGAGTTGCCCTGGCCGTTTCGGGGCACGCCAGTGACGCGGTACCCAGTGACGGGGCCCACAGCTGGGGTCCAGCGCACAGTGATGGTGCTATCCTTCACATCAGTCACCTCCATCTCAAGAGGAGACTCAATGTCTACAGAGAGAGAGAGAGAGAGAGAGAGAGAGAGAGAGAGAGAGAGAGAGAGAGAGAGAGAGAGAGAGAGAGAGAGAGAGAGAGAGAGAGAGAGAGAGAGAGAGAGAGAGAGAGAGAGAGACAGAGAATCAATCATTACTGATCATTACTTACTAACCTACACAGGAACTGCACCTCCTCCTCCACCATAACTTATGTAAAAGAGAAAAACAGCAGCACTGCACTTGTCTGTCAACACCTCAAGATTGCATATGACTTGCCAGGTAAATGAGGTGACGTGACGTAGCTGAACACCTGCCATGGCATTATGAAAACACAGACTGCATTGTGTGGCCCCATACCTGTTCATTATTGAGCCATTAGCTTTATTGCCTTTTTCAATGTTATGATTGTCCCCTAAAAGACACGACATATCACCTGTAACGTCATTTTCACTGGGTAAAGCGTCATTTACAGTGCTACACTGACAGAAGAGGCAAAATGATAGGATCACTTTTGTGCCTCAGCGTTCTTTGGTAAGACAGCTGTGTGTCTTGGCTTTGTTGTGTAACATTACAGATAGGTGATGTGATTCATCTAAATGCAGGTCATGTCATGTCTCACCTATCTTAGATAAGCAAGTAGAAAGGTGTGTGTGTCTGTGTGTGTGTCTGTGTGTCTGTGTGTGTGTGTCTGTGTGTCTGTGTGTGTGCCTGTGTGTGTGTGTGTGTGTGCCTGTGTGTGTGTGTGTGTGTGTGTGTGTGTGTCTGTCTGTCTGTCTGTGTGTGCGTCTGTGTGCGTCTGTGTGTGTGTCTGTGTGTGTGTCTGTGTGTGTGTCCGTGTGTGTGTCCGTGTGTGTGTCCGTGTGTGTGTGGTGTGTCTCACCTGTCTTGTGGTTGACGGAGATGGGGGTACTGGAGGCAGGACTGTCCCCTCTGCCTGTGACAGCGTACACGGTGACGGTGTAGTCGGTGCCAGGCTTCAGGTCCGTGATGGTGGCAGTGGACTGGGTACCCGGGACAGTGAACTCCTTAGGGAGGCTCTCACCACCTGAAGGGAAATGGGGGGTGGGGGGCAGAGGCTTTAGAATAGTGATTCTTAACCTTTTTTCTCACCTGTGCCCAAGACAAGCCGCACACCACCAACCCAAACTTTTACACGTGTATTCACACTAAAAAGTGATTAATTACAACGATTCCTACACAACTTTTAATGGAGACCAAAACACGTTTTAATTTGGTTTTGATTTGGCCCATTTGTAATGTTCCCAAGCAGAATTTTGGTCACAACCTCAACACAAGCAAAATTCCTCACACCCCCTGCAATCTCAGGCGCACCCCCAGGAGGTGCCCGCACCCCAGGTTAAGAACCACTGCTTTAGAGGACCCATCACAGGGAAATGACATGTCTGAGTTACTCCAGTTACTCTTCTTTACTACAACATTACACTTCTTTCCATAAACATCCTACTGACCTGTCTCCCCGTGTGTGATCCTGTAGTAGCGCACGGTGACGGAGTTGGGGGCGTCCCAGCGGATGGTGATGCTGGAGGGGGACGAGGAGGTCACCTCAAGGTCAGTGGGGGCGTCTGAGACTGGAGTTGGGGGAGAGAGACAAACATATGGACAGGATTTAAACTGTGCATATTTGTGTGTATATATAAAAAAAAACATATACAGTTATATGGGGATATCCGAGACTGGGGTATGAAGAGATAGAAAGAGAAGAAGAGAGAGAAAGAAAACATGTACAGGCTTTTATCTGGTAGGTACATAACCGAAGAAGAAGACCATTTTGTAAGTAACCAAGCAGCTTGAGTATGAAGACCCCAGGTCAACAAGCCAGTATCTTTCTAATGAATAAATGTACAATGAACTGAAATCTGTTGTCAACTAGAAAATGGAAAACCTGCCTCTTCAGATCGTAATGAACTAATCAAACCCCCTGCTGGTAGAGTGAAATATAACAACCAAAGATAATAAGATATTTCACACCCCTGGGAGAAACTCTATGTTGTTGTTGATGTTGACACTACATTACAGCAAATAATAATTTACCAGACGTTTTGAAATATACCCCACCTCCTCCCTCTCTAACTAGAGACAATCAACCAATCACATTGTCCTATTTTTGGTTGCTGCCCCATGAATGGCTGTCTCTCCAAAATAATCAATCAGATGTTACCAGATGTCAGAATCAGATCTGCCCTACAAAGGTAAAGTGCAGTTAGTGCATATTTAATCAAATTTGAGTTTAGACTGAAAATGGTCCTCATTAACATTTCCTTTATCTTGTAACAAAGCCATATGATTCGAATGTGTCCCTGTTTAGGGATATCCCTATGTCAAATTTGCAGTAACTACAATATCCAACCTAATACCAAGGCTTTGAAGGTCTTTTTCTCAGTTTCAGTTAGGCACAGTCAGGCGTAGCTACTGCAGTTTGCCTTTGTAGGGCAGAGATATTCTCCAAAATAACCATCTAATCTAATGTTATACACACCCTGCCTCCCCCTCCATCCCAAAACCAAAAACCCCAAAATCAACCAATCAGATTGCCGTACTGGTGGCCTGTTGTCCTGTGAGTGGCTCGCTCTCCTGGTGGGCGTTGACGGCGTAGACGCTGATGGTGTACTGCGTCTCGGGGCTGAGGCCCGTCAGGGTGAAGTGGCTGCGGGAGGGGGGCAGCCTCTCGTCCTTGGCCCGGCCCCCACGCACCATCTGGGAGCGCAGGCGGTAGCCCGTGATGGCCGCCCGCGGGGCCTGCCAGTGCACCGTGAAGGAGGAGGTGGACACCTCAGAGAAACGCAGACCCGTAGGGGAGTCCAGCACTGTGTGTGTGTGTGGGGGGGGGGCAGACAGACAGACAGACAGACAGAGGCAGAAAGAGAGGCAGAGACAGAAAGAGAGGCAGAGACAGAAAGAGAGAGAGAAGGAGGAGAGGGGTACAAAAGAAAAAAAAGAGACAAGGATGTGTGTGTGTGGGGGGGGGGGGGTAGAGGCAGGAAAAGAGAGAGGAGGATGGGTGTGGACGGGGATGAAGGAGAGATATAAAGGCAGAAGAAGGAGAAGTGGAGTGGAGGCAGTGGGGGAGGGGGGGTACAGAGTAAGAAAGAGAAGAATGGGTGGAGGCAGGGGGGGTCGGAGATAGACAAAATATGAAGTGAAGGGATGAGCGGACAGGAGATAAGTCACACGGGTGGATAGAGAGAGAGAGAGAGAGAGAGAGAGAGAGAGAGAGAGAGAGAGAGAGAGAGAGAGAGAGAGAGAGAGAGAGAGAGAGAGAGAGGCCATCATATAGATAGACAGAAATAGAAGAAGAGAAGATGAGCGGTAATAGGAGATGCAGGCACGGACAGACAGACAGACAGAAAGTGAAACAGAAAGAGAGAGAGGATGACAGACAGAAACAGATGGACAAAAGGAAGTGTCTAGTTATTTCCATGAATGCTTTTACACAGTACATCATCAATCACAGATGGACTGTCACAAACGGTCTGAAACGAATTGAAATGTACTGGGTCAAAATGACAATGCAGAGTGTGAAACTGTGATCTTGTGTGGGACTCACATGTCTTCTGGGTGCCGACGAGAGGAGAGCTCTGACGATTCTCGTACACACAAATCACACTCACGAGGTACTCGGTATTGGGCAGCAGATCTGCAACACAGAGACAGGCACGATCAGTGTGTGTGTGTGTGTGTGTGTGTGTGTGTGTGTGTGTGTGTGTGTGTGTGTGTGTGTGTGTGTGTGTGTGTGTGTGTGTGTGTGTGTGTGTGTGTGCTTGTGTGTGTGTGCACGTGTGTGTGTGCCCCTGTGTGAGGGTGCGCATGTGTGCACAGGTGTGTGCATGTGCATGTGTATCCACTCACATGCAAAACAACACAGAAGAGAAGCATGCTTTTGAGTGTGTGTGTGTGTGTGTGTGTGTGTGTGTGTGTGTGTGTGTGTGTGTGTGTGTGTGTGTGTGTGTGTGTGTGTGTGTGTGTGTGTGTGTGTGTGTGTGTGTGTGTGTGTGTGTGTGTGTGTGTGTGTGTGTGTGTGCCCCTGTGTGAGTGTGTGCATGTGTGCACAGGTGTGTGCATGTGCATGTGTATCCACTCACATGCAAAACAACAAAGAGAAGCATGCTTTTGAGTGTGTGTGTCTGTGTGTGTGTGTGT
>NC_085869.1:36957995-36960495 GCF_034702125.1 Engraulis encrasicolus
AGGAGAGGAGAGGAGAGGAGAGGAGAGGACAGGACAGGACAGGACAGGACAGGACAGGACAGGACAGGACAGGACAGGAGACAAGAGGAAGGGAGAGGAGAGGTGAGGAGAGGAGAAAAGAGGAGAGGAGAGAAGAAGAGAGGAAAAAAGAGGAGAAGAGGCAAGAGGAGAGGAGAGGAGAGGAGAGAAGGGTAGAGGAAAGGAGCATGGAGAAGAAAGGAGAAGAGGAGAGGAGAGGAGAGGAGCATGGAGAAGAAAGGAGAGGAGCATGGAGAAGAGAAGAGAGGAGCATGGAGAAGAGAAGAGAATAGAACAGAACAGAAAGAGGGAAAGAGAAACATTTCAGCATTGGATGAATTTTGGTTGGTGTTACAGAAACAATGTTATTTGGATTTAAACAAAAATAGGCGTGTGCATAAATATGGGCACCCCAAAGAAGGTATACCATTAATATGAAGTACATCTCACCTTTGCAGCACAAACTGGTTTTATTGACTTTGGAATCCCTTCAGTCACCAAGACAGACGTGATTGTTCATTAAAATGTGTTTTTTTTTATCATACAGACAAGGCTTGTCCTAAGTTCTGTCTTGGAGAGTGGCAATATGATGGGCTCTGAACAAACTGTAGTTTGTTGAAAAATAGTTAAAAGGGTATGGGTAAAGGATGGAAAGAATGGTAACAGGCACACTACAGAACACCCCCATAGATTTACAAGATGGTACAAGACCATAGCTGCTGATGACTTAGACATGGGTCCTTCCACGTATACTTTTCACAAGGCAAAAGCTCATTGGATGGGTGATGCATAAAAAGGCTTTCCTGTGTATCCATCAGAAATAAGTTGCTAAACTTATGCAGAAAGCTATCTGGATAAGCTAAAAGCATTTTGGGAAATCATAGTGTGGTCAGATGAGACTGAGCTAGAGTTATTTGACCTTAACAATGGTAGGTGGACTTGGCAAAAAATGCACCCATAAATTCTATGACTTCTGGCCTAAAACACACCCTACTATAGGTCTGTGTGGATAGTATACACACTGTAAAACTTATTACAGTTGAGGGCCTCACTAATTGTTTTCAAATAGCATATTTTTCAAAAGAATTTTCAAGAGTCAGTCACAAAATTAAAGCTGAGCAGAGTTTGAACTTTCCAGCAGGACAGTGTTTACACTGCTCTGATCAAAATTCAACAATGAGTTAATGCAAAACAACAAGTACAATGTCTTGAGATGGTCATACCAATCTTGAGATATCACCATCATTGAAAAAGAATGAATTTATTTGAACCAGGATGTCTAAAGAAGACAGATGAGTAACCTGACTGAATTAGAGGGGTTCTGGATAGAATAATTGGCAACTATTCAGTAGCACCAGGCATTTGCAAGATTGGATCAGCAAAGTGAGCTCTACTTCATATTAATGGTATACCTTCTTTGGTGTGCCCATATTTATGCACACACATATTTTTGTTTAAATCCACATAAAATTGTTTCTATAACACCTATGACAATTCTTCCACTGCTGAAATGTTTCTCTTTCCCTACAGTTTAACACATGTTAAAATGAAGTTGCTACTTTAAAAGCTCAACGAGAAATAAACCGATGTAATGATTTTCCAAAAAGGTGCCCACATTTTCTCATGGCACTGTATGTCAAGATCCAATGCTCCAAGTTCAGATGCAATATTTTTCAGATTCAGTACTTTTCTACATAGACGTAAATCAAACACATTCTGCTGAAAGCAGTCTGGGTGCTGGAAAAAAAAAGAAACGTTGCCATAATTAAAAAGTTGTGTGGGAGTGTTGTTTTCTGCTGAGATATCTTCCACAGACATCTCACACTCCCAATGATTTATGCAAGAGGGAAAGGTCCTCATTTTAAGTTTGCTAATGTATTACGAATGTATGTGTTCGTGTGTGTGTGTGCTTTCATCACTATTTGGATTTGTAATGCTGCCTTCTTGGTGAGATCCAAATAAAAGTACTAAGCGGGGTGTGTGTGTGTGTGTACGTTTCCGATCGTGTTGCCCCGATCATGTGTGTGTGTGTGTGTGTGTGTGTGTGTGTGTGTGTGTGTGTGTGTGTGTGTGTGTGTGTGTGTGTACCTGGTAGTGGGTCCCTGTCCATGTTGACCTGTATGAGGACAGGTGTGTGTGTGTGTGTGTGTGTGTGTGTGTGTGTGTGTGTGTGTGTGTGTGTGTGTGTGTGTGTGTGTGTGTGTGTGTGTGTGTGTGTGTGTGTGTGTTACCATACCTGGTAGTGGGTCTCCGGCGGTGTTGACCTGTACGAAGACCGGTTCGCTCTCCAGGCTCTCCTCCACGGCGTAGATGCTGATGTTGTACTGCCGACCCGGCATCAGGTCACTCAGGGTCACCGAGGTCGCCGTGTCCGGCAGGTTCAACTCTGTGCTGCCGCCCTCCTCAGACGGGGTGTAGACCACACGGTAACCTAACACACACACACACACACACACACGCACGCACGACACACACACACACA
>NC_085869.1:36962995-37007995 GCF_034702125.1 Engraulis encrasicolus
ACTCTGGCCATGCCTGCAAATGCAAATGGGTAGTATTATGGGATGTGCCCACTCACCCAGGACAACAGGCTGCGAGGACGTGGTCCCGTCCTCAGTGAGTTCGTACTCCACCCTGAAGCCTGAGACGGTGTCGGAGGCGGACACCCAGGAGATGACGAAGCTGCTGGAGGTGATCTCAGTCACCGACTCCGAGATGTCCACCGTGGGCGGGGGAGGGGTCGTCTCACCCTCGGCAGTCGCCACTGAAACACATGTGAAAACAGAGATGATATATTTTCTTCTTTTTTAAATGTTCTACTTTTCATTTCTTTGAATTATGTTTTTTTAATATTGTTGTTGATATACTGTAACTGTTAAGCACATTGAGCTGCATATCTTGTATGAATTGTGCTGTACAAATACAGTTATTATTATTATTATTATTAGTGTGTGTGTGTGTGTGTGTGTGTTCATATCATATCCCACTCACATGATCCATCGTGTGTGTGTGTGTGTGTGTGTGTGTGTGTGTGTGTGTGTGTGTGTGTGTGTGTGTGTGTGTGTGTGTGTGTGTGTGTGTGTGTGTGTGTGTGTGTGTGTGTGTGTGTGTGTGTGTGTGTGTGTGTGTGCGTGTGCGTGTGCGTGTGCGTGTGCGTGTGTTCATATCATATCACACTCACGTGATCCATAGGTGGTGGTGAAGTCAAAGCGTGTGAGTTCTCTGTGTCCGAATCGCAGCACGCTGATCAACTGTCCCTCGTAGGTGATGCCGGGCTTCAGGCCAGAGATGGTGTAGGAGTTGAGGTGGCCAGGGATGTTCACCTCGTGCCACGGGCCCTGGGTGTTTTTCTGAAGGACAGGTGAAGGAGAGGTGGGGGGCGGGGGGATCATGGGAGGAAAAAAATATGGCAACCAAATCAGTCGAACCCATACAAGTGCCATATGTTATCAGAAGTACCAGAATTGACAACTTGTTCCCATCCATCTATAATCAATGCAGAGAGAGAGAGAGAGAGAGAGAGAAAGAGATAGAGAGTGCAAGAAAAAGATTGAGAGAGAGAGAGAGCGAGTGAGAGAGAAAACCTTTTATTTCAATCATGGATGTGTAATGTGTGTAGACGGATGGGGGTTCCACTTGATGCAATGTGATGAGATGGGGTGTGTGTGTGTGTGTGTGTGTGTGTGTGTGTGTGTGTGTGTGTGTGTGTGTGTGTGTGTGTGTGTGTGTGTACCTGTTTCCACTTGAGGAGGTATTGTGTGATGTGTGTGGAGGGCGGGGGATTCCACTGGATGGGGTGTGAGTTGGGCTGGTTGCCAGATTCAGTAATGATGACCTGAACAGGACGATGACCACCTGGGAGAGACGACAGAGATCGAGAGAAGAGGGCATGAGTGGATGGCTAGATGAATGAATGAATGAATGAATGAATGAATGAATGAATGAATGAGTGAATGAATGAGTGAATGAACGGATGGATGAATGGATGGATGGATGGATGACACATAGCTTCACCCGAGCAAAACTTCACCTTCATAATATTCTGGCAAGACTTAATGGTGCGCTGCGAAATAGCGTAAATACCAAACGCTGACATGGGAAGCGCACATGAATGAACATGAACATGAACTTGTGTATATGAAAACTTTAAACATTTTTTTTTGTACAGTGGAAAGTACCACGAGTTGCTGAGAATGGATAATATCTACTTCCGAGAGCACATGAAAAGCACATGACGTTATGTATTACTAACTTGGACATCGCTCTCATAGATAACATTATATATTAATCACTGAGTCAGGCACAGAGCTAGCATTATCTACCAATCACCTGCACACTATCTCTCCTCTCCTCCTCCCCATCCTTCTCGCTGCCATGCAGAACACAATAAAAAGCTCTGGATTCCTCCCACCATCACCCCTCCCTCTCGCCCACTCTCTTTCTTCACTCCCTCTCACTCCCTCTTCTCATCCCCCTCTTCCTCCTTCTTTCTCCAACCTCTGGCCTGTACAGTTATTTTTCAACACCACACCACATTTATCATTTTAAAAACAGTCCATATTCTCATTTACTCCTCAATCTAGAGCTGTGGTAATGCAGTGTGTGTGTGTGTGTGTGTGTGTGTGTGTGTGTGTGTGTGTGTGTGTGTGTGTGTGTGTGTGTGTGTGTGTGTGTGTGTGTGTGTGTGTGTGTGTGTGTGTGTGTGTGTGTGTGTGTGTGTGTGTGTGTGTGTGTGTGTGTGTGTGTGTGTGTGTACCTTTAGGGATAGCTATACAGTATAAAATGAAAAAAGTCAACAAACCAAGTCTCTACTCTGGAGTCTGACACTCAGCTGTTAGTTCAAATACAGACCTGTAACAGCCTAGCCCTGGGGTGCTGCATCTGCCTAGAATACCAAAACTACATCTCTCATAGTAAGAAAGAAAGACAGAAATAAAGAAAGAAAGAAAGACAGAAAGAAAGAAAGAAAGAAAGAAAGAAAGAAAGAAAGAGGAAAAAAGGGTGAATTTTGTGGGAGATCCTCGAGTGCTTGCTGTGAGAGAAGAGAAAACATAGAGAGAGAGAGAGAGAGAGAGAGAGAGAGAGAGAGAGAGAGAGAGAGAGAGAGAGAGAGAGAGAGAGAGAGAGAGAGAGAGAGAGAGAGAGAGAGAAAGAGAAAAGAGTGTAGTTGTGTGAAAACATCTCTGGTTGCCAGAGACGGGAGGAGGAGAGGGGACGGTCTGACATTCCCTTGTCAGATTCCTCCCGAGGGTCTAGAACACATGCTATTCTCTTCTCTGCTGAAGAAACAGTAATCTCTCTCTCTCTCTCTCTCTCTCTCTCTCTCTCTCTCTCTCTCTCCTGAAAAAACACCAAACACCCCACAGGCCTCTGAAAACCCCTCTCCCTCCTTCTCTCTGTTCTCTTTCTCTCCCTCCCTCTCTCTGTCTGTTCCGTCTCTCCCTCCCTTCTTCTCTGTCCAACCTTTAACCCGTACAGTGTTTTTTTCCAAGACCACACTGCATTTCATGTATTATTGTAAAAGACATAATTTACGGCACGACTTAATTGCTGCATTTCCGCACAGGAATGTTTTAAACTTAATTTACAATAACACGCATCACATCGCCCCTGGGTGACTTAACCCTGTGTTTTCTTGACCTTTCACAAGCTCTCTCCCAGTGTATTTATCCAATCCGGCGTGTATACTTTACAGAGCGGCTCCCAGACCATAAATATCTCACTGACTGGCCTCAAAACTATTCTGACCGAGCTTACATCTTACAGACAGACCCCCTCACCCCATGTGGAAGGAAAGCACACATACAATACATTTGTGCAAAATAACCAATGACCCATGTAGATGACTCAGACATGATGACCCAGACATGGTCCAGATAAGGCATGTACCCAGATATCATTTGTCATCATCAATAGCAAACTAATGGAGCCACCTCATTGGGTGGGCCTCAACCCAGGAATATGTAGTATGTTAAATATCCACACGCATGGTCCAGTAAGTAATATGCATGGTCCTGTCCAGACAAATCCAGAAATGCCAAGCAACAGTCCCACTACATGACTATCACTGGACTAGTTTCAGGCTCAGCTCAGCTGGTTTTAGTGAACTAGCTGGAAGAAATATGTGGCAGCCATTTCTGACCATAGGATGCCCAACAATATGTCTGTGGTGACATCCCTGCCCAAACCACGCTGAGTCCAGACCTTTTCATTTGTATACCCACAACACACAACACAATATAACACACTCAGAGCCAGATCCTGCCAGTCAGCCGCTGACTCTGGTTCGCCCCATTGGACCACCCTGCCATCAATCATCCAACTGCACCGCCCTCTCACCCCATCCATCAGTCATCCATCTGACAGGCCGACAGATGCAGATGTAGAGCAGGGTGGTGTTCAGGGCGGATACACAGCTCCAGGCCTCGAAATCTGCTGACACTGCTCACGCACGCACGCACACACGCACACACGCACACGCACACACGCACACACGCACACACACACACACACACACACACGCACACACGCACACACGCACACACGCACACACTCCACCCAAAGCTGGTATCCATTTAGCTCAATTAAAAAGGCCCCAGGAGAAGAAGGAGCTGTGCTTGCTGTGTTGGCACCAGCACATAACTACATAACTATACAGAGCTGGAATCCAACTTAGTGTGCACTAAGTAACTACATAACTATACAGAGCTGGAAACCTACTTAGTGTGCACTAAATAACTACATAACTATACAGAGCTGGAAACCTACTTACTAATGCTGCACTAGTGCTAGTGCACTAATGCTGGCCTTGTGGGGCATGCAAACGCACGCACGCAGGCACGCACGCACACAGACACAGACACAGACACAGACACAGACACACACACACAGACACACACACAGCGAACAACATCCAACGCTGTGAATCTAACCCAATGACCGTGAGCACACGAACACACACATGCACACACAAACGTGGACGCACACACACCCTGACTTCTGTGCCATTTCTTAAGACCAGAAGCACTCTCTGTGGCACAGCTGTGGGCTATTAGCTGTTTCTGCTCCAGGGGAGAGACCTGCCCTGTGCTTTAAGAAAGCAGGCAAAGCAGGAAAACCTTTCTAAAAACTTGGTAAAAAGGTGATGCCGGGTCACAGCTGGGGATGTGTGCATGTCAGCATTGTGCAAGTGAGTGTGTCAGCATTCACCGGTGCATTCATTGTGCAAATATGTAGGTTAACTCTGACTAGGCCATTTAAAGTTCTTGAATAACTGTATGCAAACCCATCTTAAAAGTCAGATATCTAAATATCTGTGCCTTGTGCATTCTACATTAGTTGGTCTTTTCCAACCTTCTGTAAGATTCATGCATTTGGTTTGTAGGGTCATTTTGGCTCAGAGGCCTGGGCTGACCGTTTAAACGTGGTAATATCATGCTATCCAAAAGCTATGACAATTTCAACATAGTAAATGCATAAAATGGTGTGCATTTGTGGTTGTGAATGTTTCCAAAGTTGATTTGCAAAAATATTGCCCAAGGTTTTTTTTTTTTTTGGGGGGGGGGCATATCATATTTAATGTGAAACTGCACAATACTTTAGCCTTTGAAATCATGAATGTTACAAGTATCGGTACACTTTACTTGACGCCAGCATCATATGTATGACATAACAATGTCATAACAGTGTCATAATGGTGTCATGAACAAGTCAAACCTAATGTGCCAATGTCATAAATATTGTATGGCCATGCACAGTTGACATTGTTAGGCCTGTCATAGCCGAATTTCCCTCAAAGACAAAGTCATACAATGTTACCCAAGTATCTGATTATGGCTAACACCTAATGCACCCTGACTAACCAATGTTCTGAAGGAAAAGCTGAATGGTAAATTATTAAATTATTCAAGCTTCATCAATTTAGTACCACTGCCTTGTAGGTCCCCTGGAGGGCATGATAATGATAGGTGTTATGGCTTCTTCCAAGGAGAACAAAGGGAACAAAGGAATGCCTTTTACCTTGAGGGCTATGATTAACTCTAATATCATGCACCAATTACAAGGGTCAGTGCAGGTAAAAGAGTCTCTTCAATCCATCATAATGGAATTGAAAGTTAAATACATACAGTATGTGTGTGAGAGAGAACGTGGGTGTGTTTATGTGAACTGATGCAAGGTTAATTGCTATACACAAATGTGTGTTATATGTCAACTGAAATGTGCAATAATGTGTATTAGCCATTTATGTCTTGCATTTGAGTATTTATGTAAGCTGTCAGACACCAGACACCTTCATGAGAATTAATTAAAGTACTCTACTCTACTCTACTCTATTCTACTCTACAAGCCACACAAATAGAGTTGTAGACAGAACTCCAACTGTGACTCTTAACACATCGTTTCGTTTCCTACCTTCCTGATTCAAAGTCTTTAGTTCGATTTGCTTTTCACAAGTAGGCTATGACAAAGAAAGGAAGACTTTGACAATGTACAAACATGGCAGTGTTTGTTAACAGACACACACACACACACACACACACACACACACACACACACACACACACACACACACACACACACACACACACACACACACACACACACACACACACACACACACACACACACACACAC
The DNA here is from genome assembly GCF_034702125.1 of Engraulis encrasicolus. NCBI lineage: Eukaryota > Metazoa > Chordata > Actinopteri > Clupeiformes > Engraulidae > Engraulis > Engraulis encrasicolus. The sequence continues at coordinate 36,969,108 of NC_085869.1, forward strand.
ACACACACACACACACCATTGAGACATACAGCAGCAATGCACACACAGCATTGAAAGTAAGTGGGCAGTAAACTCATTCAGCACCTTCAGGGAGGAGCACCAATGTCCACAAGAGTGAAGTGGCGTCCGGGATCAGCAAACGCCTCACACAATACAGCACATGGAGGATGGCGAGGAGGACGCAGAGAAACCATCTGGACTCCCATGGCCAAGGTTAGCGTGTGTGTGTGTGTGTGTGTGTGTGTGTGTGTGTGTGTGTGTGTGTGTGTGTGTGTGTGTGTGTGTGTGTGTGTGTGTGTGTGTGTGTGTGTGTGTGTGTGTGTGTGTGTGTGTGTGTGTGTGTGTGTGTGTGTGTGTGTGTGTGTGTGTTTCTCGGCCCAACTTCAAAGGGAGGAACACATGTAGGGTACACATGCAGGCAAACAGAGGGAGGTTAGCGCGCGTGTGTGTGTGTGTGTGTGTGTGTGTGTGTGTGTGTGTGTGTGTGTGCAAACAGAGGGAGGAGACGTCGCCTTGAAAAACAGCAGAAAAACACTTGCCGTCTCCTCCCGAAACTCCCCAAAGCGTTCAAACGGGGGGCACATGGTGATTCTGAGAAGAGTGATTTATGCCAATCCCCCTCTCCCACGCACACGCACGCACACGCGCACACACACACAAACAGACAAAGACACAGACACACACACACCCCAAAGATGGCTTTCGCACCACCTGTCAGAGTGACTCACACCGAGTTTTCTTACACACACACACACACACACACACACACACGCACACGCACACGCACACGCACACGCACACGCACACGCACACGCACACGCACACGCACACGCACACGCACACGCACACACACACGCACACACACACGCACACACACACACACACACACACAAACACACACAAACACACAGGAACACATCTGGAACTTTTTTTTCTCCTTCTCCACTCCTGAAAGAAAGAGAGAGAAACCCTGACCAGATCTTCCTCCACCCAAGCCCACAGGACTACTTATAGCTCGCATTGAGGTCAGAGGCACCCAAGAAGCGAGCGCAAAGGCCTCATGCACACTTTCATAAAACACATGCAGGCACACGCACACGCGCGCGTACACACACGCGCGTACACACACACGCGTACACACACACGCGTACACACACACGCGTACACACACACGCGTACACACACTTCTCCTCCCAGCCCTATTCCCAGTCGGCTAATTGCAAAGAAGATGAGACGGCCAACAGAGATTAACGGCAAAATGTCTCTTTTGATGTATACGTCGGTGTGTGTATGTGTGTGTGTGTGTGTGTGTGTGTGTGTGTGTGTGTATGCATGTTTATGTGGAGACGTCTCTTTTGATGTATGAGTCTCTGTGCGTGTGCGTGTATGTGTGTGTGTGTGTGTGTGTGTGTGTGTGTGTGTGTGTGTGTGTGTGTGTGTGTGTGTGTGTGTGTGTGTGTGTGTGTGTGTGTGTGTGTGTGTGTGTGTGTGTGTGTGTGTGTGCGTCTGTGTTGTCGGGATCAGAAGGCCTCATGTCTTAGATGGCTTTGATAGCTTGACTTGACTCGACTTAGCTTAGCTTGTCCTGTCATGCATGACTGAGCCAGCCCATGAAGGGTAGTGATCAGTGAGTGAGTGCCCTACTTCCCCCCCATTTTTGAGAGAAAGTGCACTCAACTCCGCACGAAGACTTTGGGTACGTAAAAACGGCGTATTGAATTTTAGTAGTGAAAGTTGCACTACAGAGGAATCGCTTCTTTATTTATGCTTTGAGTTATTGGAAAGCTAACAGACAAGAAACCATCTTCAGCGTCTTTAAGTCTTTCGGAACTTAATGCCCAACTTTTCCTGACACTCTTAAAGTAAAATACTATGGCATTCTAGAGGTGAGTTAAGTGGACTGAGGAAGTAAAGGCCTTGTCAAGTAATCAGTCAGCCCGTCCCTAACCCCTAACCCTGAATTGGCTGGACCAAATATGTGGCAGTGGGAGGGATTTTCTCTTTCTAAATCTAGGATGTCCAGCTCTCATCCTATCTAGACAGACCTTTTGGCCTTAGGTCACCTTGAACGTCTTAACTAGTGCTCCAAGTAGCAAAAAGGTTAAATGAGGTTAAAAAGCAGCATTACATGCAGATACACTGTAAAAACCCCATACTGCTGCATACTGGCCCACTTAAAGCAATTGTGTAGTCTTTCACTGCTAAATGGCCTACTTTTCAAGACACTGTTGAGTAAATCCCCCATTATCCAGGATGGGGCCTAGATGGGGAGGGACATGGCTGGGAGATCAAGAGACAGGATCAGGGCAAAGAGCTCCGTCTTCAAAGTACTTGCAGTGTAGTGATGAGAGTGGAGGTAGCCTATCTCCATAAACATCTGAAGATGGGTGCTGTGACCTATATTGAATACCGCTTGTTTGAGCGTGAACTTCAATACAGACATTTTTTAAACGACACCATGACGTGTCTTTAAAATGATGGTGAAATTACCATAGGCACTCTATTACTTTTCATGTCAGCATATACACGTAACATTCCCATTGGAGAGACTGGTTTAGGACTGGGAGAGTACATCATGACAAATACCTTCTAATTCGGTGAGTAAACATGACCATTTCCAACCCTGCCTATATTCTTGTATATTATGTAGCCAAACATTAAGCACACAAATTTACAACTCACTCCAAGTTTGCTTAGCTGACTTGTATACCTTTGATCTATTTTGGAAAACCCCTCTGGTCTTGAATGACTAACTTGGCATGACCCGTCTAGCATGACTAGCATGCTGTGACCAGCGCCAGAGAGAGTAGAGAGAGAGAGGTTCCATTGGCCCATTGTTTCCGGGTTCTATTATTGCAAGGGGGAGGGGGGGGAATCCCCCTTTAGGCAGACCTAGGCAGACCTAAGGACTGTTCTATTCAATGCTAGGAGTATTATGACACGCCCCTTTAGGCAGACCGGAACCTGGTCATGTTAGGTGCCCATAGCAACCTATTACAATGGCATATCTCTATATACTTAAAGAATCTCTGCTAGCGCCGTACACTCACCTGGGAAAGACTGCTGGGGCTCACAGCTCAGCTCTCCAACACCATTGCCGTAGCAATAGCACTTGTAGCTTATACCCTGGATGACCTTGTCCCAGGAGTCTCCGATCTGGTAGAACACTCTGGTCTCCGGCTCCTGGCACTGGTCTGGGAATGGGGAATTTCAAAGATATTCAGATCAGAATCAAAGAAAAAATAACAATAAATCATCCGTGTCCCTATCCTTCACAATCTGGTGCGTCACAGGAGAGGACTTAAACAAGGTAAAAAAGTGAGGGTCGCTGGGACAGCTCAGATGTAGAAAACTGTTGGAGCCATATTTATGATTTTCGTGACTTTTGACTTATTTCCTGTAACCCTGTAAAAAGAAGACTTTAGTTAGTCAAATATTTACCTTATATTTGTTTATGTTTTATATACTTACCTTTTATGTTTGGAATCATCCTGTGTTTGTATATTTAGCTCTTATTTACATACCTGGACCTGAACACACTCCGTCTCGCCTACCCACCTGTAGTGATTTGGCACTGTGAACCACTCCCTCCGACGCGCATTGGTGGCGCGAGTCACAGATTTTAATTAATTGGTACACTCACAGGTGCCTGGCAGACAGAGTGTGGGTCAGGATATAGTTTTCGACCGCATAGACAGCGTCATCAAAGCTTTACTGCTTATTTCTTTGTTTATTTGATGAAATGGAAAGTCAACCGGATTGTAGACAATAAATGAAAACAACATCTCAACTTTAATGTCACTCTCCGTGCGTGCTTACTCAGGAATGCGCGTCTGAAACGCCATACTCTGTCTCACGTGGCCAAGGAAAAGTTTGGTAAGAAAATTGGCCCTTACAAAAACAATTCAATAGTTTAGCAAGTTGAGCGCCAGACTAGCGTTACAAGGGTAGCATGTCTTTATCAGATTCAAAACAATAGTTCAGATTAGTATCATAACCACAATACGTATCTGGGAACAATAGCATTAACCATAATCCCTTAGCAGTATTTGACATTTTTTCTATTCTGTCGTGTGGAAAAATTGGATTCACCTTGTGTATGTCTTTCTAAAAAAATGTTTTTCCGCCAGATGCTCCAATAACATACAGGAGGACAAACTCATTCTCCAGAATAAAATTGATGAGCATATGAATATTGTTCACTGTATAAGAGAACTGTACTTTTCAAAAGAAAATATTCAGATCATTATCTTGATTCCAATTCGCCAAGGACATGTTTAACAAGTGAGCATTTAGGCCTGAACTGACACAAAGCTCTCTGGATGGAGGCCAACATGTTCCAAAAAACGCAGTTCAGTTGCTCTTTTCACATTCAGAGAGAGACTACCCTTGTAAACCGCACTGACCCAATACGCGAACGGAGATTTTTGGAAACAATTGGACCACTGTCCTCATAAACCGCACTCATCTGGCAGACACTATATTTTAAACAATCATATGGCTGTCCTTGTAAACCACATTGGAGTACTTAACAGCTTGGCCGCTATCAGAGTCTCTGCACCACGTGTGTGTGTGTGTGTGTGTGTGTGTGTGTGTGTGTGTGTGTGTGTGTGTGTGTGTGTGTGTGTGTGTGTGTGTGTGTGTGTGTGTGTGTGTGTGTGTGTGTGTGTGTGTGTGTGTGTGTGTGTGTGTGTGTGTGTGTGTGTGGAGGAGCGCTCCTTTGGGTGTAATAACACTCAGGAAAGCCAACAGTGGGGGGTAAACAGGTCAGCTATCCCAGGGAGAGAAGGGGTCCAGAAATGGCTCCCCATTACATTATATGCATTGGGTGGGGGCCCCTTCCGAGGGCTTTGTCCCGGGCCCAGGCAAAGCTGTCAGCGGCCCTGCACACACTATACAGCCCTCTCTGCTCCACAGACGAGTGAAGAATGAAGATTCTATCTCTTGAGAAAATAGATATGAAGAGCCTCCTCTTATCCAAACCCAACCTACCATATCGTAGCCAGGGAGCTTAGGGGGATGGGGAACGAACTTCACAAAAGAAAAGGATTGCCGTTTTCTAGGTTGAATAAATAAGGACTTATACAATGCCTGTCCAGACCTTCCCTTTCCCCTTGTACCTCTTGTGACAACGGATGAGTCGTTTTAGAGGGACACAAGGTAGGATTAAAAGGTTAAATAATTGCTGTCCTGAGTAAGCGGATGCATAAATGAGTCATTAGTAAGTGAATGGTGACTCTCTCCAACACTTTCTCAGTCCACTGTCAGAACTCCCTATATGTAACTTTTGGCTGACGGAGCCGAACGAGTGCCGTGGGAAAAGACTTATCATAACAAAAACTGACTTTACGTGCTGCTGGAGACATATTCACATTTGCATCGACTGTTGGTATTCTGGGATGAAAAACATTCACACCGCGAAGGGACTTAAACAGCATTTTTTCCCTGCGTGTTTAGATTTTGAGACAGGCATTCTGCGGGCCCCACTCAAACTCACTCAAACTGCAGAGGACGACTTTAAGACACATTGAAGAATTGAATTCTGGGTTCCAACGTCAACGCTTGCTAGTTGTGCGTCTACAGTACATCAGTTACACAGAGGGAAGAGGCCCACACAAACACTATAGCGTAAGCCAGTGGTTCTTAACCTTTTTTATTTAACGACTTTATGTGTATATTTCCTGTGCACACTGTATCTGATAGTGATGTTGGCTATGTCCTCGATTATAAGTCGCTTTGGTTAAAAAGTGTCTGCCGAAGTAATGTAAAAGTGCCCTATATGTCTGTGTGTGTGTGTGTGTGTGTGTGTCTGTGTGTGTGTGTGTGTGTGTGTGTGTGTGTGTGTGTGTGTGTGTGTGTGTGTGTGTGTATGTGTGTGCATGCGTGTGTGTGTGTGAGTGTGTGTGACCTACCAACAGCGTCACACTTCCAGCGGCCTCTTCCCTGTCCAAAGCAGGAGCAGTTCATCAGGTAGCCCTCCTCATGGTGCTTAGTGAAGGTCTGATTCACATCATACGTCAGCCCGTCTACAATACACTGGTCTGCAAACGGAAATATCAAGATACACACACAAAGTAAGTAGTAAGTATGGGCTCAATTCACAATGCCTGTCGACACCGGTAAGTAATGGACTCAAATAGCAGCCATTTTCAGACTATTTCATGTAGTACTGTAGATGTACGAAAGCAATCTAACGCAGATAACTAATAATGATCACACAAACAAAACACAAATGTGCTAAAAAACTACCATTCAGTTATTAAACACACACATGTACACATGCTGTACACGTGCAGACAGACAGACAGACAGACAGACAGACAGACAGACAGACAGACAGACAGACAGACAGACAGACAGACAGACAGACAGACAGACAGACAGACAGACAGACACACACACACACACACACACACACACACACACACACGCACACAGAGAGAATACTGTTGCAGCCACTGACCTTTAAGCTGGGAGTAGGCCATACAGCTCCACTCGCCGCGTCCGTTGCCTACGCAGGTGCAGCGCATCATGTGACCCAGGACGTCGTGGCGTTTGTCCCACTGGTCCCCCACGCGGTACATCACGCCCTCACTGGTGGTGCACACCTCCTCATGTGCTGCCGGGATACAGAAAAGAGACCTCATGTTCTAGAGTAGTGTTTTCTCAACAGGGGCGGTACAGCCCCCAGGGGGTGTTAGGGAGCCCTAGGGGGGCGTTGAGAGGGATACAGTTGAGAGGGAGCGTGGTTATTTGTCATGAGAGAATTGTAAGGGGGCGTTGTCAGTCTCATGATGAAGTCAAGGGGGCGTTGAGAGGCTTAGGATGAAGTCCAGGGGGCGTTGATTCAAAAAAAGGTTGAGAACCACAGTTCTAGAGTGTTCTACAATAATTCCAAGATTCTATTCTATCGACCAAATGGGGTCTTTATCTGATGGCGCCGTTCTATTCTAAAATCAATGGGTGGTGTACACCAGAGACGGTGGAAAGGGTTAGAACTTCTTTGTGCACACCTAAGTCATGCACTGCCGGGGGAAACACAAGGGAGACATATTCTAGAGTGTTCAAGAAAGTAGCCTACGATAAAAGATTTTCTAGGTTGGAAACCCCCTTTCCACCATCTCGGGTACAATAATGCCAAGATTCTATTCTATCAAAGCAAATCTTCTTCCATCGCCACGTCCTTATGGGCTAATTGGAAAACTGGAGAATGGCCGATGAGGCAAGTTAGTTTCTAAAATTGCTCAAAGATGATGCTCCATCAATCTTGCATTGTTGCAGAACATTACCTGGTCTGCCAAATCTCATCATCCTCCACCTCATTTATCTTTTCCTTCTCCTGCACAGACTTACTTAACCATGACACACACAGGTGCACGTGTGCATATGAACACAAACACATGCGCATGCACACACGCACGCGCACACACACACACAAACAAACACACACATCGACCTGTTGTCTGGAATACTGTCCACAAGTGCAGGATCTCCCATTGTTTCCATGACATAACCACACAGACAAACCACAAATCAACCTGCACTCCGGAATACGGGAATCACAGTGCAGGATCTCCCAGTTTTCTACAACTACTCCATGCAACACTCCACAGCTCTCCACACTCACTGACGTTAACTGCTGAAGCTTATGAATTATGAACTACGGGGAACTGGCCCCAATACCCACTCGAACCTTTATACTTATTCCAGGACAGAGACTCTCTCTTGCCAGGACAAACCAGCCTACAGGCAAGCAAGCTAGCTAAGCCCAAAAGTCTTGGACGGAGTTTGTGTTGGCCGGGAAGGTCCCCCACTCCAAACACGGTGCTCAGGCCAAACTATGATGTCATATATTCTTCCCTGATGAAATCAGACTCACATTAGCATCAACACAGCAGGGCTCAAAGCAACGAGGGCTCCTCTAAAGCTCCACGCATCCAGAGGCTGGCCGACAGACATCAACAACTCATAAACAACAAGAGCAGGTCTTGGACACATTAAACAGGTCTCTTGTAGAGGTCTGAAGGTGGCAGACAACTCTGTTTTTTCTCTTTTTTTTAGGACGCCCTGAGCTGGATGAATGAGATTTTTCACAGCTCTCAACTCAGATGATTTACACTTCAACCAGGGCTCTAAATGAACACCAGCCATCCGGCCAAATGCTGGTAAAAATTCAGTTTGGCTTTTGGACTATACCAACTTCCTAGCCACTTTGACTCATTAGTGAGTGTAAGCTTGGCTATCAGCATCTACAGTACCAGCCATTTCGAACCCTGACTACATCCGTGTAATTTACCTTGCAGCACCTGTGCCAAGGAGTTGGCATCAGTGGTGTAGTCTACGTAGAACGCGGGTATACGGAGTATACCCACTTCTAAATTTCAGGGATTTCAGTATACCCATTTAAAATTGATTGATCCATTATTTTAAATGGCACAAATATATACAGTATACCCACTTCAAAAAATGCTCCAATATACAGTATACCCACCATAAAAAAGTAGACTACACCACTCAGTGTTTCCCATACATTGAGGAAACTATGGCGGCCCGCCATAGTTTAAATTTGGCCGCCATAGTTAACGAAAATGTAAAAAAAACAAAAACAAAAAATTTTTTTTTTTTTTTTTACTTTTTTTAATTTTTTTAAACGATATCCGTTTTTGTTAAAAACGATTTGAATTACGATTTTGAATTTCCTTCGCATTTTCCTCCTTGAGTAAATACATACAGACTCTGTATTGGTTAGATAAGTAGTCCCACGGTAACAGAATGAGGGGAAAGCATTAGGAAGTGACCGTAAGGGTAGGCCTATTACAGTTGATTCATGTGTGCACACATGTAACATCGGGTGAGTAACAGAACATGTGCGCAACGATGCGTTATGACACGCCGATATGCGAGGATCTCTTCGTTCCAAAAATCGCTAGTCGCATGCATCATCGCTAACTGCGTTTACATCGCGTGCCGCGTGTAAAGGAAATGTTTGTTGTTGACATGTATGGAATTCACTTCAATTTGTGCTGTTTCGTGCTTCAGTTGTGGACAAAACGATTGGCCAAACTCACAATAGAAAGCCTTTGCTGTGCTACTGCCCCAGAGAGCTGAAAAAAAAAACCTTCATAGAAGAAGTCACTCTTAAAAGGGGTGTTAACCAATCCAATGAGTTCTCTCATTGCTCTCTCTCTCTGTCTCTCTGTCTCTCTCTCTCATAGTAGCCTACTATTTACCCATAACAAATTGTGAATTTCTGAGCCCTTTTTAATTTGTAGCCTATACCACTGAAGGCATGATAAAGCTTCATCATATTTTAGAAATAGGGCCTATGTGCCTTTTATATACCAAATGTTTATCATTTTGAAATTGTTTCAGTTGTTTATGACTTGTGTATGACTGAAATTATCTCTGCATACTATCAGTGCTGCTGCATTGCTTTGTAAAGATAGGCTATTCAACACACTTTAAAAACACACTGAAAAGATACGGCCATAGTAGCCTACTAAAAACATTTTGTTCATAATAATGGTGATTAATAAATGGTGATCTTAAATTTTTATACTGACATCCTTAAATTTGACTTGGTAGGTCACGGCAGACCATCAACTTCAAAAGTAGATCTTGGTTAAAAAAAGGTTGGGCACCCCTGCTATAGAGAGAACCACAAGTGCATGAAAAGACAGGGATCAAAAGCCTAGTCAAGTTGTTGTAGTTAACTTGGGTTTGGAGCAACATAAAAAACCTTCAGAGAAGGGACAGTTGGGATGAGTTTACTAACACTCCCTAGGCTTTGTTTTACAGTTGTAATGAGTTTTGGTGACAGACATGACACAGCAGAGGAGACATCGGGCTGCATATAGAAATTTAATGTGTAATGAATGTGAATATAGACATAAATGTGTAATATGTTGTTCAGCCCTTTTAATGGGAGGAATTTGGAAAAAACTGTCCCTGTGACCAGCACCCCTCATGAAGAATGTGTACGCCTACAGATATGTGTGGGGGAAAAAGGCATAGCCTACCCTCTAAGACCCTTTTTGTCTATGCGTTAACAATTTCACAGTGCTCTTAAATTCTTATCTCTGCTCCTATTTTGTTTTATTTATTGTTTCCCCAGACCCCTGCATGAGGGACGAATGAAACTGTGTTGTAAAACAGAAATTATTCACTGTACTGCATTTTTTTGACAATGACAATGTACTACTATTATACAAGTCATGGGTAAAATCTTATGTAGCCTTAATTCTCAAAATATAAATGGTTGAAATATAGGCCCAGGCCTACAGTTTCTCCATGCGCCACTGTCATACTGTAGTCATTGTTTTGCCGTTTTGCATTTACGCTGCAAGAATACAAACCCCCCCCCCCACCCCCCCACGGGGCAAAATAAACCCCGGCTGCCCCCATAGTTTCCAAAATTTCTGTGGGAAACACTGCCACTGGTTGGCATCACAAGTGGTACTGCTTTGTGACCCAGTGAGGAGTTAACAGTTTGGATTTGGGCCGTGATGATACGATTCACAATGCCTGTCGACACCCAGGAGTAATGGAGCACATACTGTAACAGGGCCAGAGGATGAGAGAGAAAGACTAATGTGTATGTGTGCGCGCGTGCATACATGCATAGGTGTGTGTGTGTGTGTGTGTGTGTGTGTGTGTGTGTGTGTGTGTGTGTGTGTGTGTGTGTGTGTGTGTGTGTGTGTGTTAGAGCTTGTGGCCCGTGGGTGAACACATTACTGCCTTTGTCTCCCTGTCTGGTCCTCAGGCCCTCTAGCCAAAACACCTGGAGCCATCACTCTGATGCTGCTACTCCTCCTCCTCAGTGTGTGTGTGTGTGTGTGTGTGTGTGTGTGTGTGTGTGTGTGTGTGTGTGTGTGTGTGTGTGTGTGTGTGTGTGTGTGTGTGTGTGTGTGTGTGTGTGTGTGTGTGTGTGTGTGTGTGTGTGTGTGTGGATAGATAGTGGCAGGATGGGGGTTGAAGTGAGGTTATCCCAACCTCTTAACCCAGTGTGTGTGTGTGTGTGTGTGTGTGTGTGTGTGTGTGTGTGTGTGTGTGTGTGTGTGTGTGTGTGTGTGTGTGTGTGTGTGTGTGTGTGTGTGTGTGTGTTTGCGCAGGCATCGTGGGAAAGATTAAAGATTAAAGATGCGAGGCGTAGATGAAGCCACCAGTATTAAGTATTAAGTGGCGGTTATTATAAGTAGGGGGGAGGGGGAGGGGGCACCATGATCGGGCCAATCATTTCTTAATGAAAAGGAGTTGAGTGGTGTGTAATGTTGACAGTGAGTGTTTGCCCGTGTGTGCATGTGAGAGATATTGAGAGAGAGAGAGAGAGAGAGAGAGAGAGAGAGAGAGAGCGAGAGAGAGAGAGCGAGAGCGAGAGAGCAAGCGAGAGAGGGAGAGAGAGAGCAAGCGAGAGAGGGAGAGAGCAAGCGAGAGAGGGAGAGAGCGAGCGCCTGTGTGTGTGTGTGTGTGTGTGTGTGTGTGTGTGTGTGTGTATGTGTGTGTGTGTGTGTGTGTATGTGTGTGTGTGTGTGTGTGTGTGTGTGTGTGTGTGTGTGTGTGTGTGTGTGTGTGTGTGTGTGTGTGTGTGTGTGTGTGTGTGTGGAGGGGGAGAGCACAGCTGCCCTGGAGAGTGTCCAAGGCAAGATGAGGATCCACGCCAGCAAGACCCTGAACTGGAGCCAACCACTGTCTGCCTCACTCTCTCTCCTTCCCTCTATCTTTCTCTACTCTTCTTTTTCTTTCCTTCTTTCCTTCTCCCTCTGTCCCTCTCTCTCACTCTCTCTCTCTCTCCTTCCCTCTCTATCTCTCCTTTCGTTCCTTCGCTCCTTCCTGCTCTCACTGTCCTTCTCTCACTCTCGCCTTCCCTCTATCCTTCTCTACTCTTCCTTTCCTTTCCTTCTCTCCTTCCCCTCTGTCCATCTTTCTCTCACACTCTCTCTCCTTCCCTCTCTATCTCTCTCTCTTTTCGTTCCTTCGCTCCATCCTGCTCTCACTGTCCTTCCCCTCACCCTACCTCCCTCTCTCCCTCTCTCTCTCTGCCGCTTCCTCTGTCTTTTCTTCACTTAGCCTCTCTCCATTTTCACCTCACGCTTTCTCTGTCCCCCCTTCTCTCCCTTTCTCTGTCTGTCTGTCTCTCACCTGACTCCATAGATCCCCTCCCTCCCTCCCCTCGCTCTTCTTCATTCGGCACTCCCTCCATTTTCGTCCCTGACCCTGACTCTCTTTCTCTGCGCCTGCTAACACTCCCTCTCTCCCTTCTTTCTTCCCTGACTCCCTCGCTCTCTCCCTCCCTCCCTTCCTCTGTCTGTCTGTCTGTCTATCTCACTCCTCTGCCAATCACCCACCCTCCCTCCCCTCTCTCCTTCTTCTTTCCCATCTCTCGCTGATGGCTCTCCACTCCGTCTTTCCCCTCCCACCGTCTTTCGCACTCCTCTCCCGATCAACCTCCCTCCTTTCATTCCTCCCAAACGGCGTTCCCTCGCTTTCGCTCTGGCTGATTCTCACTCACTCTCCACGCTCTGTGTTCTCCTGTTCTGCTCTGCTCTTCCCTGTGGTTTTACAGTCTAATGATCTGTTCCTTCTCTTCTTGGCACTGCGTTCACCTGTCTTTATGGGCAACTCAATATCTCCCAGCCTCGTCTCAAGCCAGTCCTTCCTCTTTTCAACTCCATTTTATCAGTTTGATGATCTGTTACTTCTTGACACTGCGTTCACCTGTCTTTATGGGCGACTGAATATCTCCCAGTCTTCTTTTTTCCTCTCTTCAACACCATTTTTATCAAAGTCTGATGATCCGTTACATCTTCTTGGAACTGCGTTTGCCTGTCTTTATGGGCAACTGAATATCTCCCAGCCTCGTCTCTCCTTCCTCTCTTCAACTCCATTTTATCAGTCTGATGATGATCTCTGTTGCTTCTTCTCCTCCTTGCCAATGTGCTCATCTGTCTTTTATGGCCTCCTGAATATCTTCTCTCCCAGCCTCATCTCTCCTCTCTTTCCATCTTCAACTCTCTCGTTCTGTCTTTCAGTCTTCATTTTTATCATCCATCAGTCTATGGCGCTCTCTTTCTTTTACCGTTTTCTACACACGCTCTCTTTATCTCTCTCTCCATATAATGTTACAGATACAGATCCAGATCCACCATTAATTTGAAAGGTCAGGTCCATGAGGACCCATCCTGTAACCACACACACACACACACACACACACACACACACACACACACACACACACACACACACACACACACACACACACACACACACACACACACACACACACACACACACACACCTTCGACAAAAGGTTAGTGTCCCTGTAAAAGACACCTGGGGTAGACACACAGGGGTTAGGGGTTAGGTGCCAATGGCAGCCTGGGTTTAAAAAGCTGATTAGATTCCCACACCACAGACACTAATTATTTAAATCTTAAGCCCAGGTGTAAAAAAGAGATAAAACACACACCGCCCAGCCATGCATGCATTCATACATATAGAGTGGGTGTGATTAACAGAGCCATGCACGCATTCATTCATAATAGAGTGGGTGTGATCAACAGATTATAGTTCTAAAGGAGGGTTGTAACGGGGCATCAGTGGCTCACCAACAGGGGGCACACACACACACACACACACACACACACACACACACACACACACACACACACACACACACACACACACACACACACACACACACACACACACACACACACACACACACACACACACACACACACACACACACACACACACACACACACACACACACACACACACACACACACACAGGTCTCCTCGTGAAGGGTGTGTGTGTGTGTGTGTGTCTGGGATATCTCTCAACTTGGCCTACCACTGCTAATTGGCACCACAATGGGTGTGGGGGGTGTGGGCTGGGTGTTTTATAACATCTGGTCATGTCTCCCCTAGTCCCGACATCAATCTGCATGTAAATAGGCTTGAAAGGGCTTCAGAGACGGAGTGTTTACACAGCATAAGATAAGGTGCCATTTTGTTTCCTAATTGGATCAGGGTCTGTGGCACTTGCACTGGAGAGAGAGAGAGGGGGTGGGGGGGGGGGGGGCACGGGTACTGCTGCACCCCACTGAAGACAGGGTAGGGGGAGGGTGGGGGGAGATTTTAGGCTCAAACTGCTAAGATTGTAAAAGAGTAACAGATGAACAATGACAATTACTGAAAATCGCAAAACTATGATACCTTTTCACATCACCAATACAAAGTCAGGTTAACTAATAATAATATCAGTGAACAGGGCATTTCAGCCATGGTGTCGCCGTGGTATAAATCAGCGGCATCTTGACTTCTGTAAGTGCTTGACTCAACCATAGGTGCCAGAAAGGGGGATGCAGTGGTGCATTTACATCCCCACTTTAGGGCTCCCCAAATGAGGCTCTCAACTTTTGGAGACAAATACTTTTACTGCAGACAAATGAGTGGAGTGCAGCAGCAGTAACATTGTTAAGAAATGGAGAATTAAGTGAACAGATAGACCACCACTTTTAAAACTCGTTCCGGCGCCCTTGGACTCAACAAAGGCAACAAAGTCCTTTTACCCATGTCATGGTCACCAAGAAGCTCACTTGTAAGCAGCTGGACCTCAGAAAAAGAGAACAAAAATGGTGTCTGGTTCTTTACAGATGCATCTACAGTATTTTACGTCCATCTATCAGATTGCCAATAGCGGAGACTTGATCCAAGTTTCGTAAGCCAAAAGCCACAGTGAGAACATAATAAAATCTGAGAACCACAACTGGCTTATTAACATTCCAGCAAGACACTCCCACATTCCAGTCCTGACTTCTCCCCATGCCTTTCCTTCATTCTTTCTTTAATTTAGCCATTTAAAAATATATATATATATATATTGCACTTCACACTATTATGCTGGCTTTTCCTCATTTTGGCTGTTTCTGTCTCTCTTTCTTTCTTCACGTCTTTCTTTCTGTCTTGCAAATACTTCTGTTTTCCATTGGGATTCACCTACCATGGAGCAAAATTGAAAGAGTTGTGAGCAATCGAAATCATTACATTACACACCGTATAAACGATTCCATCCCCTGATGTAACTTGCCTGCCATGGAGAAGTATTCAAACACTTGCTTGCAATCATATATTTTTCTTTCATTTATCTCCTCCCTCCTTCCTTCCTTATCATTATACTGAAAATGAATCAGTCTGACGAGGTGACTGATCTGCCACGGGGGCAGCTTCCGAAGCACTGGTTGGAGGATAGACAGGGCTGAGTCAGGCTTGGGTCCCCCAACGCACAACGTGCCTACTGAAACCTTAATTTCTCCCTGGGGATCAATAAAACAACTCTACTCTAACATATGGTATTACCACGGTGCACCCCTGTGCACACCACTCTCCATGTATCATACTAAAAATGAATCCATGTGACGAGGCTCAACAGTCATGGGGAAGAATGCAAAGTGCTGTTCTCTGCGTTGGGAAATAACCCAGGCCGAGTTTGAACCCGGGTCCCCATGGGCAAATCCCAGGAAAAGGTGTAGGACCAAGGCTGGCTGAAAGTTTGGAATGAGGAGTCCGCACACTTTATTTTTCTTTGATGTTTTCATATTTTCCATGGAAACGTCAACGAAAAGAAGCTTTTGAAGTTTGCGGGACTCCTCACTCTAAACCATTTCTTTTATACAAGAAATGAAATCGCCCAACTAAGGTGACTCACCTGCCATGGGGCAGAAGCCAAAGCGCTGTTCCCCGTCGTAGTTGTAGGTGGTGCCGCACCACTTCATGCCGTCGCGGCGGCCATCGGCCGTGCAGTCGGTGTAGTTGCGGCCGTTATAGAGGAAGGGGAAGTGGCAGATGGCACCGTTGGAGTTACCGCCACGCGTCGACACCGGCAGGGCTGCACACAGCAGGACAATGAAAATTCTTACTTATTTCAAAAGAAAGACGCTTACTGCATACTTGTTTGACCTTTTGCTCGTTTATCCAGAGCGAACAACGCGTTTCACCTCTGTGTGTCATCAGGTTCGTTCAGGCATGCCAAGTATTGAACACTCCTGCGTTCAACAGCACCTAGAAACTGTGCATGGATCTTTGAACTGTTAGAATTATTTATTTATTTAGATTCATTTCTTCTCACCGTTCTTCTCTGTGCAGAAGGAGTACTTGTGCTCGGTCTCGAAGTCGGAGTTGGTGCTGCACCAGAGCTGTCCGTCGCTGCGTCCGTCTGAGGTGCAGGAGTAGTAGGTCTTACCCATGGCCACGAAGGGGAACACGCACGGCTGCCCGTCAGAGTTGCCACCATACACCTGAGACTGGCCCTCTGGAACAGACAATACACACACAAAGAAACATGCGTGCGCAGACACACACACAAACACACACACACACACACACACACACACACACACACACACACACACACACACACACACACACACACACACACACACACACACACACAAACACACACACACACACACACAAAATTTAGTTACACCATACATCTGAGACTGGTGGCCTTCTGGACCAGCGAATACACACGCACATACACACACACACTCACAGACACACGCATAAACGAACACACACACACACACACACACACACACACTACAGCACAATTTATTTAGGAAAACTGTGAGCTTTCCTTGAAATAACTCGATGTTAAATGTTTTGTTGTTGTTTGTGTCTGGTGTCTGACAGAGAGAGAGGCACATCACTCATGAGTATTGGCAGTTCCCTGTGTCCTTGTAGGAGCATCAAAGATATAACAGGAAGTAAGACAGACAGAAACAACAACAAGCTCAAAAGGAAAGATGGCTTTCAACAAGAGACATTTTTTTGCTTTGAATCAGAAGGGGTACCAGGGAATTGAGGGAAATAAATCTTTTGGGAATGTCCCAGTTTTGGCAGGACTGTCTGAGCACTTAGTATTCAAAAGACATGACGTCATGATGTTAGCCCACAACAAACTTGTGATAAAGCATACTGTAGAGTAGAGTCCAAGTCTACTCATCATCTTTATCTGGAGATATACCGGCTGTGATGTCTACCCATGCTGTCTGGCCCAAAGAGATATATGCCAGAGAGATGTATACTGCACACATAACCCAGGAGGGACATACATCATCCAGGGCCGGAATAACGCGCAGGCTAAATATGGCTGCTGCCTAGGGGGACCCCACCTGCCAGGGGGCCCCCAGTTGGCCAAGAGGGGGGGAAAATCAATATAAGTCCAGAAATGCAACAAGATGCGGTATTGATAACTTTAGTCTGCCAAGTCAGATAGAGTTTTACATCTTATTAATACTCCTGTTGGGTTGGAATTGTGATGCCGTCCATGTAATTTCGTTACAAAATTTGCCTCCTGGGGGACTCCTGCAACCTGTAACCCAAGGCTTTCTTAATCCGGCCCCGACATCATCAGCATATGTATCATGACACAGGGAGACGCTGAGATGCCCCTGACCTTGGCAGCAATGTGTGTCTTTAATTGTAGCTGTGGCTGAATCCCCTCAGATCTTAATGAGTTTGCGGTCTTCTCTATACAGCACTAAGTGGACATCCATCGACAGCAATAAATTGCTTAGCAAATTGTTTTAACATACCACGGCTTATCAAGAATAGCTTTAGGCTGTAGCTCATTTCCAACATTCTGTATGTTGTTCACTTGCCTCTTGTTACCAATATGAGCTAGACCATATACAAAGATAACCTAGATAGGGCAAAGAACGCTCTCCTAAGAAATTACTGTAAATGTCTATTTTGTCAATGCTAGGCTTGAATTAAAACAACACGGACATAGACTTGGTAGCATTGTATGAAGTTGTTTAGGCCTATGACTTTTTGTCTTTACTATACCACATTCACTACCCAATTCAGACATGAATAGGTCATTTACATTTAGTAGCAGAAGTGGAGCAATCTTATTATTTTGCTGTATTATATATTCCAGTATTTCCATAATTCCATCAATTCCCAATAGTAACATTGGACAAATAATTGACGTACAAATTTCATACAATAGTGACATAACCCTGACATAACCTTCTAAAAACGCCAGTCACCCGAACACCATTAAATTGTATAAGTATATACAAGTAAAGTAAAAGATGATGAGGTGTAACCCTGACTTCTAAATTGCTCTAGCCTTGCTAGCGCTATGTGAGCAGCATGTCGTGCACTGTGTGAACTGAGGTGATTTAAGTGTTGAGATGATTTACTCTGTCCACTGCCAGGTGACACCCCCCCTCAATGTCCATGTACTACGTAAAGTACAGCAACCGTACATTCTGTACATACTTTGTGGATGTGACAGCGAGCTATTTTATTTGTTTATTAAAGGGACACTGTGCAGGAAATGGTCAAAAAAGGTACTGCAACTATGCTGCTCATTGAAACTGGGCGGCCTATTGCCAAATTTGATCTTTACATGAAAGTTTACTAAGTAATAAACAAATATTTTCTAGTATGATCCAAGTACAGTCATTTTTACAGCTAAAAATGGCTATTTTTGGAAATTCAAAATGGCGGACCATGGAGAAGATCCCCCTTTTCATGTATGAAAAATGCAATTTTTCCAGTCGTAATGAATACTTAGAATTTTATGCTGGTGGTAAGTATTCATGAAAAAGGTAACATTAGTGAATAGGCAGCATGAATTCTGCAAATGAACAACTAAAAATCTCACACAGTGTCCCTTTAAGTGTTGAGATTATTTACTCTGTCCACTGCACCACACTCAGCACACAGCCCCTCAGCGATTCAGACTAAGTCCAAGGCCTTGATCTCAATAAGCACAATCAAGCCATAGACTTTATTTTGGAAGGCAGTATGAATAAACCCTGTTGGGAGTCTGAGAAGTAAGAGATAAAAAAACAAACTATTGTGTCCGAGTTTGTTAATTAGCTTATCTTGGATGTGGGAAGCGTGAGGAAAAGGCAGCAGGTTAGCAGAGGGGGCCAGAGTCGAAAAAATATACAAATATCCAGTCAATTTGTCATGCCCCATTTTCAAACTGAAGGCCTTCTCTCCCAAAGCTAACTCGCTCAGGGTTAACATATTTTTGCAATGGAGAATACAGTGTGTATTCGTTACATTTTTTAAATGTAGAATTTCTTTTCTAACAAAGCTGGAATACCTGGAATAAAGCTGACTGACCTACCTTCAAAATCCAATCATTTTACAGTATAACATACAACTATTTAGTGTATGTTTTTGTAGACCAAAGACAAGCACAGCTGTCTTAGGTTATTCTGGCTCCACGCCAGTTTTGAATCATGCATGCACCCATCATCACACAAAGTATATTGCGAACTTTCCCCCCTTTCTACGGCTTTCACTGTTTAACATAGGCCGTCTGTCCTGTGCCGTCTCGAACTTGACACCTCTCCAACACGTGAGAGGTCATCGGATTCCCCAGTGCCTCAATCGAAACCAGATTCAGCTTACTGTTGTTTCCGTAGCTCAAGAGAACCCAGATCCAGCCTACCGTTGGTTCCAGCTCAGCTGTCGTTCAGCGTATACCATAATATCCGTCTGGCACTCGAAGACCACCTAAAATCTGGAAATATTTGTTGCTATCCTGTATGTCTGCAAAGGCCCCCATTGACAGGGGTGAGTGATGTGCAAGCAGTTAAAACCACAGACTGTGAAACAGATTGGCAGCACATGTCTGTCCAGTCCAGTCCAGTTTCAGACACAAGGACAACAGACGGGTGCTGAGAAATACTGATGACTAAGACAAATACGGTAAATTCTTTCATTGCTCTGTCTTCAAAAAAATAAATATACAGGCTGCTGTCTGTATTTTCATGTAGCACACTGAACTGCCTTAGTGTATGAAAATGTCCTAATGCAAATACAATAGTCGTGCCTTTTTTACATTACATTCGACTTAGTTGACGCTTCTATCCAAAGTAATGTTTCTCAACGGGGGCGGTATAGCCCCCTAGGGGACGTTGTGGAGCTGTAGGGGGGCGTTGAGAAGGATACAGCTGAAAGTGGTAGTGCTTAATTGGCATTAGTCCATTTATTTCTTTAAGACTAAGGGGGCCGTTGTCAGGCTTATGATGAGGCCAAGGGGGCATTTGTTCAAAAAAGATTGAGAACCACTGATCCAAAGTGATTTACAGTCATTACAGGGTAATGGGTAATGGCCTTGGAGGAATGTTAGCTTAGGTGCCGTGCTCAAGGGCACTTCAACCATGGATGGTATTAGCCTGGTTTTACCAGACCATATTAATTACTTCGTAATTCATTTTAGGTTTGGATAATCGGTGCCCTGGAACACTTGAGTGGGAGGAGTGAGCTCAGTTCTGGTATGAAATGAGCACTGACCAATCGCTGACAGTTGACGTTCATGACGTTTGTTATTATGCTCCCAGGTGTGTTCGCTTATTGGCCGGTAACAACCGGTCGTCTGGAAATCGACTGAAAACCCTCCCCAGAGAAGCATCATCAGACCATTCGTGGATTAAGAAGTAATTCAAAATGCATGGTCTGGCCTGTCAGGCTAGGATAGTATGGGACTCGAACTCGACCAACTACCTAAACGTTAGGCCCCAGCTGCCTGACCTGGATTCTAGTCTTAATATCACCAATATTTCTTTTTTACTTTGTTAAAGAAAATGACGAGAGTCAAACCGTCATGCAAGTGATTTTTATTTTTTCGGCAGACACGAGTCTAAACCAGTAACAGAAGGGCACATACATGCACACAACTGAATACGTACACAACTGATGCAATAGAAAATGTGAGTGATGCAACAGTGTTTCTTGTATAGCCCGGAGAAGTGCTGTACATACAGTATATTAGTGACAGAGGCTACAAGTCAGTGTATTATTTGTGAAGTCACTAGCAACAAACTAGAATGTGAAAAGCAGGAAGTTACGCCCTGCCGTGGCCAACCGGTAGGGCACTCGTCTACCATGCGGCTGACCCAGGTTCGATTTCCGGCCCGGGTCAATTGCCGACCCTTCCCCGTCTATCTACCCATTCGCTTCCTGTCCACCTCTAACACTGTCCTATCATCTATAAAGTCGTAAAGACCAAAACACATCTTTAAAAAAAAAAAACAGGAAGTTGAGTTCAGCTCTCACCCCACTCCTCGCAGCTGGCCCCATTGCCCAGGCATGTGCAGAGCATCTGCTTGTTGCCCTGGCTACGGATCCAACGCATGCCCAGGGCGTAGGCCGTGCCTGAGTCAGTCACGCAGGAGTCCTCCAACGCCACCTCGGGACCAGGAACCATCGGCTGGAACACTGCCGGCTGGATGTTGGAGACCACACGAGAACCGGTACCTGTCGGAGAGAGAGAGAGAGAGAGAGAGAGAAATGATCACACACAAGAACCGGTACCTGGAAGAATGAGAGAGAGAGAGAGAGAGAGAGAGAGAGAGAGAGAGAGAGAGAGAGAGAGAGAGAGAGAGAGACACACACACACACACAAGTTCAAGTCTGTAAGCACACAGGTGCTGTGGGGCTGCCTGGGAACTCCTTCACCCTAAGTGGGAAGAGAGGTGTCAAATGTCAAAGGTCAAAGTTCGAATGTGTCGAATCAGTGCTCACCCAGTCCGCTGGTGTGAAGCGAGGCGTGCCTCTCGCACTTCCACTCTCCGCGCCCGTTACCCGTGCACAGGCACTGCAGCACGTTGCCACGCGCGTCCGTCTTGCTCCATGTGTCACCGATGCGGTAGGACGAACGGGTGTCCTGGTCATTACAGCGGTCTTGGGGGGGGGGGGGGGGGGGGGGGGAGAGAGACAGACAGACAGACAGACAAGGAGAAAAAGAATTACCAATTTGTAAAGTATCCAACTCAATAAGCGTCATATTCTACATTCAAATCCAATTGATGGCCTCAAAATGTTCTATCATTATGGTAGAAAAATGGCGAAAAGTCCACAGTGGAAATAAACAGTAAAACTAAAGCGTGCTCCGCTTACTCACACCTTGGTTTCACAACATCCATGCCTCCAACAACAAACAAACAAACAAACAAACCAACAACAGAAAACAAATAAACCAACAACAGAAACTCAAATTACTTTGCAAAAAGAAGAAAAACAATTAAAGAACAACAACTCAAAGAGCTTCACTATAAACTGAAGACGAAGGGGGGGAAAAAAACTCCTGGGGCCTCATTTATCAAGTGTTCTTAGGCACAGATCTGTGCGTAAAGCGTGCGCGCGATCATTCCTGAGCAAAGTGTGGGATTTATGAACATGTACTTGAACGTAGAAATGTGCCTAAATTTACGCACACCTCAGACCATGCGTGCGAGTGGAAAAAACATGAAATTGCAAATAATATTGACCGTGCAAGGTACCCTTTGCATTGAATGGCAATTGAGTATGACAGTGTGCTATTTTACAGTGTTTCCGTCCGTGTGTGTCTCCTTCTTTTACTTATTTTGAAACACTGTCCTCCTCCTGTCGAAAGCACCTCCACTTCTGCCGCGGATATGTTTCTATGCTCCAACCGTATCTCACTCATTTCGTGAAGTATTCACGAAAAATAATAGATTCATTTTCGTGGTGCATTCACGTTATTGCCCATTTTTCGTGGTTGGATAACCATAGCAGCAGTGGGGCAATTCAAGTGAATAGGCAGCGTTTCGTTGCCCTACTACGAAAAACGGGCAATAACGTGAATGCACCACGAAAAATAATCTATTTTTTTCGTGAAGACTTTACGAAAGGCGTGAGATAGGGCTCTATCTCCGCACTTCCCGCCAGTGCTTCGACTGGCGCGTGTGTCCGCGTGTGTTCATGTGTGTCCAAACAGGGTGGCGCCTTCGAATTAGCATGGCATTTGAATATATTTTAATACCATATATGGTTACTTGGAGGCGTTTCGGGATGCAAATTACCCCGAATGCGCGCGTGCACCGTGATTTGGAAGGTGTAGGATTTATCATGGAGATGTGTGCGTAGGAGCAGCCAACGCACGTTTGATAAATCCCGATTTTTCTGTACTTGCGACCATTCTATATTTCACTCGTAGGACACAATTTAGAATGCATTCTACGAACTGATGATAAATGAGGCCCCTGGTATACCAGCATACCTTCCTGACCTCTTCTAGAACTCCAGAATAGAGTTGGCATTGCACCACGGCGGCAATTAAAAAGGCTGAGCTGCTCGCTTAGCTGAACACTTTCACTGCCATTTAAGCAGCCGCAAGTACACAAGTGTTTCCCCTGCACTCTCCATCTCCGCATACGACACAGCATCCAACCCTCCGCCTAGCTATGCAAGTGGATATAAATGGTACATTTTCCTAGCCATTTAAACAGGCATAAGTATACTCAAGTGTTTCCCCTGCTCTCCCAGCCTCTGCATAAGATCCAGCAAACACTCGAAGCCCAGCAACCAGCCAACCGCCCAGCCATGCCAATGGATTTAAAATGGTACACTTTCACCGCCATTAGACAGCTTTGAGCACACAAGTGTTTCTCCTGCTGTCCCTGCATAAGATCCAGCCTACACTGCAGCAACTCAGCTCCAGTCAACGTGCCACTTCATTCCTGTCCAGTCACTTAGCCGAACACTTTCACCGCCATATAAACAGCCAGAAGTACAAGTAAGTGTGTACCTACTAACTCATAAGTGTTTCCCCTTCTCTTCCGGTCTCTGCATAAGACCCAGCCAAAGCACCACCCCAGCATCCAAACAACGGTCAGTCCAGCCAGTGAATTTAAACTGTACACCTCCACCACCATTAGCTGCGAGCAGAGCTCTAAATTAGCACCTGCCAACCAGCCAAATGCTGGTGAAAATTCAGTTTGACTGTTAGAAAAGAAACCCTACCAGCCACTTTGAGTCATTAGTAAATGTGTGTTCGCCTGTTAGGCTGGTAAAAGATTAAAATCTACTAGCCATTTTTGGCTGGTGATGTGAAAAAAGTTAAAAGTGAAATTTAAGAAGTGTTTCCCCCTTGGTCTCCCTACCCAAGACCCCACCAATACACCAGGGGCCTATACTAAGAAGCTGGTTCAGGAGTAAACCAGGTTAAGATAAGAGGTAAATCAGCTAAATAAAAGAGCCTGGAGTCCTCATTTTCTCCTTAACCAACTTCTTTGTACACCCCTCAGCCCAGCACAGCCATCATGCCCAGCACAGTCATCATAACCAGCCCAGTAGCCACCTAGCCCAGACCAGCCATTCCCGCCACACCAGCTCAGTCATGCAGTGGATATAAACGCTAGACATAAAGTATACAAGTGTTGCCTCCACTCTCTCTGCTAAGACCAGCCATCCACATCACTCCAACCATCAACCTAGCCCAGCACACGCACCCCACCCAGCCCAGCCCAGCCATGCCAATGAACACCACAGTCTAGTCATCCACCCCCAACAACCAGCCCAGCCACACACAACCTCCACCATACTCTGTCATACTCCACCATTCCCACCACCGCTGCCCAACATTAACAGTGGATTAAAAAAAAAGTCAACACACTGCCCCAGCCCACTATCATATCAGCTCAGACCAACACACCACCTTACCAGAGATTCTAGGAGTCTTATCCACTCCCTCTGAACCTACCCATCTGTGTTGCCAGCCAGTTGATTTAAGGTACAGCTGGACAGCCACAAGTAAGCCTCCTGTATGTGTGGGGACACCGTGTCTCAGTGGGCTAAATCACCATGTCATAGATCTGAGGTCATTTCCCCATCCTTCCCCAGCTCTCTCCTACTTGTTTCCCATCACTCACTCACTCACTCACAATGACCCACCCCAATAAATGATTAAAAATAAGGCATAAAAATGTTTTCAAAAAGTATGCAAGCATTTCAAGTACTCTGCCAGAATAAGACCAGGGCCCTATACTAAGAAGATGGTTCAGAAGTAAACCAGATTAAGTTAACATGTAAACTATCTAATTGAAAATGAGGACTCCAGGCTCTTGACGATTTACCTCTTAAATTAACCTGGTTTACTCCTGAATCAGCTTCTTAGTACAGGCCCCAGGCTACATCACAGCCTTGCCAGCTGTCTCAATCTCCAAATCCAGCTGTGGCACCAGTGGACAAAGTAACAGCTTACATCTTGCTACATACTTCACAGGGTTTCCCATACCACTTGACAAACCAATGTTCTGCTTGGTTCTACACACCGGGTTCAGCCACTGCTGCCAACAGACTGTACAACATGAAAAAGTTTCCCCTGCCCAACACACATTAACACCAACAACACTCCAGCCAACACCCCATCCATGCACAACACACACAGCGGCATAGTAGAACACTTACAGCATACAGTAACAAAAGCCTTACCAGCCAACATTCCAGGCGTGCACACACACACCCACACACACACACAAACCACATGGCCACACACAACCAAATGCCAGTGAAAGTGACGCACCCACTGACCTCTGCCAAGCAGGTGACCCACCCACTGACCTCTGCCATCCAGCCCACACACACACACACACACACACTCACACGGTTCTGACTCCGACTTACTTCTGGATGTGCAGGTGATGCGGCCGCTACCCTCTCCGAGACAGGTGCAGTCCACGATCATCCAGCCCTGGTAGGGCTTCTCCCACGTCTCCCCCACCAGGTAGGAGGTGCCTGCAGTGTTGTCGTAGCAACGCTCGGCTGCACACAAATGTAAACAAACAATAGACAGACAATCAACACTCACATGGGAATACTGTATGCAGACATGAAGGACTTAAAACAACCATTAACAGATCTCTCTCTCTCTCTCTCTCTCTCTCTCTCTCTCTCTCTCTCTCTCTCTCTCTCTCTCTCTCTCTCTCTCTCTCTCTCTCTCTCTCTCTCTCTCTCTCTCTCTCTCTCTCTCTCTCTCTCTCTCTCTCTCTCTCTCTGCATAAAAACACAGCCAGGCTCTGGACCACACATTACGATGTGCATGTGATGATTTGCAGACACCTCCTTGACAAGCTTGGAACACACACACACACGCACACGCACGCACACACGCACGCACACACGCACGCACACACGCACGCACACACGCACGCACACACGCACGCACGCACGCACACACGCACACACGCACACACGCACACACACACACACTCCCCTCAGCTCCCATAAGGGCACCACCCGGCGACCCGCCCACCCCCTGCAGCTGACCCGCCAGATGTACAGTATTTCTTCCCTCCCTGCCCCACTCCTCCTCCACACTCACTCCCGCAACTCACTCACCCACGGGCTTGCAGGTCCACTCCCCCTTGCCGTTTCCGAGACACACGCACTCCAGCATGTAGTTCCCCGTGTCGTGTGGCCTCCTCCAGGTGTCCCCGATCTTGTAGGAGTTCCCTCCTTCGTGGCAGCGGTCTGTGGGAGAGAGGGGGGGGGAAGAGAGAGAGAGGATGGGAGTTTTAAGGCGAGGTCGGTTTGTTGGTTGGACGGTCGTGATGGATGACGTTGAATCGTCTGTTGCAGAGCCATCTAATATCAGAGTTACGCCACTCCCATAGACCTCTATGGACCAATCTTTCCACAGCAATGGCGGCTCTCATGGAGCCTCACGGAGCGTTAACATGGAAATCCCCATTGACTTTAGTTCTATTAGAAGTTACTTAGTTCCAGGAGGTGGCCGTAGAACACAGAAAATGTGGTAAAGGTAATGTAATTTGTTTGTACTTAAGCTTTGTTTGGTATGTGATGGTTCTGTGTTAGTTTCCAACGAACAGAAGTTTACTGTTAAGAAACATTTTAATCTACGCGAATCACATCACCAACCGACTTCCTGGTCCCCGGTTTGCGCAACTCTGTTATTAGATGGCTCTGGTCTGTTGCGCGGATCTGCTTGTGCGTAATTATGTGCGTAATGTGGTAATATCGTATGCTCTGCAGGCACAGCGCCCTACGTTGCACAGTCTCGAGATGAGAGATACTCACTCGCAATGGTGCAGCTGATTTTTCCTCGCCCGGAGCCGATGCACGTGCAGTCCCAGATCATCCCATCCTTGGGTCTCTCGTACGTCTCGCCGACCTTGTAGGAACGCGAGTTGACTTTGTCGTAGCATGTCTCCTCGGCTGATCCAGCAACAGAGAGAGAGAAACGCGTCTTTAACACCCCCACGATGACACTCGCCTTGAAATCCACACCTCGACAGGTGATAAAGCAGTTATGTCTTAGTCGCGAAAAGTCAAAGTAACTTTGATGACTTTTGAGGTGCCAAACATTATAACGATTATCTCCAAACGACCTCTTGGAACTTGTGAGTGGGCACACAAGGAATCAACATACAGGAGAGCAGACCAAAGTAGCCTAGCCGCCAGTCTGCAATCAGAATTTTACGCATACAAGACAGAACAGCCAAATGCAATGCAATGTGCGCGACAACTCACCTTCGGGCTTTGTTTTACACTTAATTCCACCAACTCCGTGGCATGTGCATATGAGCATGCTTCCCAGGTAGGACCGTTCAAACTGTTCGTTAATTCCATAAAATTGTCCATTTTCAATGCAGCCCTCTGTCAACCAAAATATACATAATTTAGCTGTAGGCCTACATTATACAACACATAAACAAATGACTAGTGACAGATCATACCCAATCATATCATCAAGCATAGGCATATCCATATTATTTCAGAAATACAGAAGGAAAACGCATAAGTGGCACTAAAAGTTTTTTCGCCCCAGGTTATCACAAACGATGTCAAATATGCCAATGAATCACTTTACTGTAAGGGGGAAATACCTGTGGCGTTCTATCAGTTGATTCCTTAAATACCAAAAGTCACGAGAAACCACAAATATTGTTCTTTTCCAACTATTTATGGTTTGTGGGAAAGTGCTCAGCTGACAGACCGTTGTCAGAATCCTCACTTCAGTTAAAAACCTGACCACCGCTCCCGCGCCAGTCATGCACCCACCTTGAGACACCGATGATACCACTGGCGCGCTCCCCCCGGCCGGATAGATCTCCTGTGCTTGCCTCCTGGATTTCCCGGTGCCCTTTGGCAAACCGTTTACAGCAACTCCTCCGATGAGGAGGACAGCCAGCACCCTTGTCACAGGGCTACTGGACATCGTGATACAGTTTTAAAACAATTACAGGTAGAAAGGCAAAGCCAGAGATTTACACACGTTTTCTTTTTTTCTCCTCTCTCACTGCAGTTGCCCTTTCTGCGGAGGCACAAATTTCGGGGACAGGAGAATTTAGGTGCTGCTGCCTCTCTGCATGCAGACGGTGCCTCTATGCTATCCCAGCCTCTCTCCCACTTTTTTGCTCTTTCCCCGCCCTTGGAGCACCTAGCTCATTTCGAGTGGGGAGCGTTTTATTTGAGAAGGCTATACGACATTCCCTCGGAGGAGGGACTTTCGCGTCAAAATGGGCATGCCGCAGGCGCAAGGCTCTCTTCTGTGCCAGAGAGCCTAGAATTTCACCCCCTCTCGAGTGTAAATTAGACCGTGATTCATCATCATCGTCACCATCTCTTATTGCGAAAAATATTCGGTTTGTGTCTTGCTTGCAAAGATAGGCATATGTTTACCCAATGCGTAAAAGTCGGATATTTAACAAAAACTTAAATTTTGGGCACAAATGGCACTGATAGGTTAGCGAGATTCTTGGGGTTAAAACTTATACAATGTTTTTGTCTTTTTTTCCCCCACCTCACTTGCCTGCGGGAGTAATTGTTGGGCGCAGGACAAGGGGAAAGCTGGAACTGGCAACGTTTCATGACCTTGTCCAGGCAATCAGAAACAGATGCGGCAGACCTATTGTTTACCTTTTGCAGGACTCTCCTCTCCCTATAGCGAAGATTCCGTTACAAAAGACTCAGTACAACAAAACGATAGTACTCAAGCCAGCCGGTTTGATGACTGTGTAGACGACAGCATGGCCTCGTCGATAAGCAATTAACGCGTGAATATATTCGCTTAATGGAGAACACGCTGTGAGAAAGGCTCACACTAGTAGTCTACAGCCCCCTCTCTCTCTTTCCGCAGACTGCTGTGCTCTCTATCTTACATACGAAACCAATTAGCCGACCGGGGCTGAAACTCTACCCCCGGTCTCCACAGCAGGAAAGATAAAGACAATCAGTTGAGGAGTATAACACGTTGTAAATATGGGATAGCGGCGCCTTGTTAGTGGTAGGAGGTGAATTAGTTTAATGGAAAGCGTGCTAGGTCCATCATCTGCTTAAAATGGGAGCCCTTGACTTCTTAGCCGATTTGTCTTCGACTTTTGCACTGGTTCAAGTGAAAGTTTTTTGAATGACCACAATTCTGTTTAGGGACATTTCCCAAATGAGAGTGGCCAGAGAAAAAAACGTTGAAAACTGAAACGCTTTCTTTACAGTTGAGGGATTTCACAGACATATTCAATGAGGTCTGCTGCCAAATAGGCCTACCTTTCTCGGCCGAGTTCACCCACAGCCAGAGCCCCAGATTTGAGTTGTGGTCCCCCAGTGCAAACACTGCTCCACCACTTCCACACCGCACAAAGGCAAACACTAGCACTCATCCAATCAGCAGAAGGACTTGGTGAGAGAAAGGGGCTAGGGACCATGAACAAAATCTACAGCATAATAATACAAAGAGTGATGCTGTTTTTTGACTTTGAGTGCTGTAAGGGTGTCAGACTTATAGCCCAAGGATTACCAGTTTGATTCCCGACCCGCCAGATTTATTGAGAGAGTGATAAGATTGATTGATTGATATTGATTGAGAGATTTTTCCCATCTTCCTATGACCGAGGAGCCCTGAGCATGGTACCGTTGTGCCGCAATGCTCCCTTGGGGCATCAGTTGAGCTGCTTCGTTACATGGGTGAACCACAAAATGCAATTTTGTTGTGTGCAATCCAATGTGTGCCATGGAGTGCTGCCTGTCACAATAACAGCGGGAGTTCAGTGTGGTTTCACCTTCAATGTGCACTTTTCATGTGATGTCAAAACACCCTTGATTCAATGCATTCGCAGAAGCTGGTGACATTGACATAAACATGTACCGCTGTTTTCTATGGTCTTCCGCCTAAAACCAATAATCATTCATAACTGCGTCGCTAAAACAGAACGGAACTTGTTTGACGTCATTGCATCATTGCAAGAAAACAAGGCTAATTTGCACATTCCTCTGGGACTTTACTGGTAGCCTTCCTCCTTCAGGGCCCTTAAAGCTTTCCCATCTATCAGCTGGATCAGCGTTG
This sequence comes from Engraulis encrasicolus, assembly GCF_034702125.1. NCBI lineage: Eukaryota > Metazoa > Chordata > Actinopteri > Clupeiformes > Engraulidae > Engraulis > Engraulis encrasicolus. The sequence goes on from NC_085869.1 coordinate 36,999,250, forward strand.
CTTCCAGGGATGACATGCAGCAGTGACCTGGATGTTTAAAGACCCCCTGTCCATCTGACATCTGATCTCTGGCTTGTGTCTGTTTCCCAGTCGGCCTTATCTTCTCCCTTGGCCCTGCCCAGGGCTGGACTGGCATACTGGGCATTTTCCCGGTGGGCCCCTCACCCTCGTGGGCCCCTATTTTCAGAAATGTAAAAAAAAAACCTTTTTTGTTGAAAATAAGGCCCCCGAGGGTGCAGGGCCCACCAGTGAGTCAGTTCTGGGCCGCCAGTTATGAGGGGCCCCTTTAAGTCAAATCTGCATGGACCCTTTTTCTCCCCCAGTCCTGCCCTGGACCTGCCTTTCTTCAAGTGACTTCTTCTCGTCAGGCTCTCTGCCTGGGATGGAATGGGGGTAGCTTTTTTCCCAGGAGCTGAGCCATAACATTGAGAGGAGAGAAGGCAGGGCAGGGGAAGAGAGGACAGAGAAGTAAGGAAAGAGAAGTGGAAGACATGTGAGGAAGAGACGAAAGATGGGTCCCAGCATGTTAAAAGAGGAGAAAAGAGGGGAGGGTGAGAGAATAAGGTGAAAGAGGAGAGACAAGACATGAGTAGGAGCAGGAGTCTCCATCTGTCGAGAGAGGGGAGAAGGGGGCGGAGGAAGGAGAAGGAGAGAATTAGAGAATAGAAACAGAGAAGAGGCAGAGGAGAGGAAGAGGAGGCAAAGCAGAGGAAGAGGAAGACATGAGAGAAAGAGGGGAAAGAGGATCTGTAGTCGACCTGTCAAGAGAGGGCAGATGAAAGAGCAGCAGAGGATGGGATGAAGAGATGAGAGGAAGAGAGGAGGGATGGATAGAGGCATTGAGGTGAGGAAGAGAGGAGGGATGGGGGCGTTGACGTGAGGAGGAGAGAGGAGAGGAAGTGAGGAAGAGAGAGTTGGGAGAGGGTGAGATTGACATGATGAAGACAAGATGGGTGGAGGAGAGGAAAAGAGGAGGGATTGGGGCGTTGAAGTGAGGAAGAGAGAGGAGAGGGAGGAGTTGAGGTGAGGAAGAGAGAAGAAGAGAGGGATGCGGGCGGTGACGTGAGGAAGAGGGGAGGGATTCGGGGCCGTTGACGTGAGGAAGAGAGAGGAGAGATGGAGGAGAGGAAGAGGGGAAGAGAGAGGAAATGTGTAAGAGGGGAAGAGAGAGGAGGGGTGGAGGAGAGGAAGAGGGGAAGAGAGAGGAGGGATGGAAGAGAGGAGGAGAGGAAGAGAGAGAAGGGATGGGGCGGTGACGTGAGGAAGAGAGAGGAGGGATGGAGGAGAAGAAGTGAGGAAGAGAGAGAAGGGGGAGGAGTTGAGGTGAGGAAGAGAGCGGAGAGGGAGGAGAGGAAGTGAGGAGGCATTGACGTGAGGAAGAGAGAGGAGGGATGGAGGAGAGGAAGAGGGGAAGAGAGAGGAGGGATGGGGCGGTGATGTGAGGAAGAGAGAGAAGGGATGGGGGCGTTGAGGTGAAGAAGAGAGAGAAGGGATGGGGTGGTATTGTGAGGAAGAGAGAGGAGGGATGGGGCGGTGATGTGAGGAAGAGAGGAAGAGAGAGGAGGGATGGGGCGGTGATGTGAGGAAGAGAGAGGAGGGATGGAGGAGAGGAAGAGGGGAAGAGAGAGGAGGGAGGAGTTGAGGTGAGGAAGAGAGAGGAAGAGAGGGATGGGGGCGGTGATGTGAGGAAGAGAGGAGGGATGGGGCGGTGACGTGAGGAAGAGAGGAGGGATGGGGGCGGTGACGTGAGGAAGAGAGGAGGGAAGGGGGCGGTGACGTGAGGAAGAGAGAGGAGGGATGGGGGCGTTGACGTGAGGAAGAGAGGAGGGATGGGGCGGTGACGTGAGGAAGAGAGGAGGGATGGGGCGGTGACGTGAGGAAGACGTGCTGCTGATGGATGGTGTTGAGCTGCACTCATCTCCAAAGGACACTGAACAGACACACACACACACACACATACACACACACACACACACACACACACACACACACACACACACACACACACACACACACACACACACACACACACACACACACACACACACAAACACAGGCTGAGTAGATGTATCTGAGGCTGGCATGTCATCGCTGTCCAAAAACATTTAGCTTCTACACACACGCACGCACGCACGCACGCATGCACGCATGCACGCATGCACGCACGCACACACACACACACACACACACACACACACACACACACACACACACACACACACACACACACACAGAGTGACGTTGTCGTGCCAGCTCACTCTGATAAGACTAGCGGGACTAATGCTCATCAATGATGTGTCAGTGTTGTGATGGGCAGGTCTGGACACTAGTATGCAAACACACTACACACACACACACACACACACACACACACACACACACACACACACACACACACACACACACACACACACACACACACACACACACACACACACACACACACACACACACACACACACACACACACAGGAAGGGTCTGGACAATGTCTTAATGCTGACAACACCAGTAAAAGCCCAATGATGGAAACGGATCCCAGGGAGAGAGAGGGGGGGGGGAGGGAGAGAGAGAAGAGGGAGGAATGAATTGAAAGGAAGAGAAAGAGGAGGAGAAAGGAAAGAGGAGAAGAAGAAATGAGAGGGGAGGCGGAGCAGAGGACATAACACTGTGGTGGGAAAAACAAAGTGGGCACCTAAGTCACGCCCTTCTACAGTATGGGTTTGTAACTCGCAAAATTTTGAATGGGAGTAAATGGAGCGAGTCGAGCTAAATCCTGATTCTCTTTGGTATGAGCTCGGGCTTTCTTTTTTTTAAAGATTCGTTTAGGTCTTTTATGACTTTTTTTGACAGGACAGTTTGAGGGGTGGACAGGAAGCGAATGGGGAGAGAGATGGAGAGGGGTCGGCAAACGACCTGGGCCGGGAATCGAATCCGGGTCGGCCGCATGGCAAACGAGTGCCCTACCGGTTGGCCACGGCAGGGCCGTGCTCTGGATTTCACATATGATAGCAGTGAATTTCAAAGATTTTCCGCATGCAAGAAAGGTTATTTTAGTTTTTGTGCAAAACTGGGTAAGAGACTAAAACGTGTGCCTCAGGTATTAGACGTGAACCGAAGATGATAGTGCACATCCAGCCCTACCGCTGCACCGCGGCTGAAGTGACGGCACGTCAGACATGCGACTTCTGTTGTGTATTCCAAATAATAACATATTTTTGCAAGTGAAGTCGACAATTACACCAATGGTTATCACTGAGGTACAGCATATGTGTGATCGAGGGGGGTGGATCGGAAAATAGGTTTGATCAGTCCATTACAGCCCAACTTTTTGACTTTCACAGCCCCATGAGCTGCCCGGAAGGGGTAGAGACTTAGGTTCACTTGTGCTGAGAGAAACTCACAAACAAAATGATTGTGAAAACCTCACCAACATCAGGCCTGAACTACTGCAGTGTTTCTCAACCTTTTTTTTAGGCGAGCCACCCTTTCAATTCATGAAACATTTCAAGGCACCCCAAACCAACAAGCCGTAACATGGCATCGCATCCGATACCACACAAGCTTAGAAAAGGAACACATTTGCAGACGTCACACAACCTACGTTCGAAGTTGCAGCTGACTGGGGCGACCTATATTTACTTTATTGTGCGTAAATGGCAGATGAAAGATTCCACTTACTAGCATTAACTTGTCAATTTAGACAAATATGTATTATATTACATAATGTATTTATCAGCCACGTTTCCGAGGCACCCCTGAGGGGGGCCCGCGGCACCCCAGGGTACCCCGGCACCCCTGTTGAGAAACACTGCACTACTGTATAGTGCCTAATTTGATTTACAAGTAAAGTCGACAATCAAACCATTGGTCATCATCTCTTCTGAGGTACAGCATATGTGTGATTCAGGGAAAAGGGCAAAGTGGATCAGAACAAAATATGTACATAGGTTTGATGTGTTCTTATGATCCTGGTCACACATGCACAAAAACACAAAAATAAAATCACAACGCCCATACAAACCGCACACACACACACACACACACACACACACACACACACACACACACACACACACACACACACACACACACACACACACACACACACACACACACACACACACACACACACACACACACACACACACACACACACTGTTATAAACTGTTCGAAAGCACTAGCTTCATGAGCAATGGTGGTCTAGACAGCCCATCCCCCACAACCCTCTCCTGCGACCGACTGTTTATTTGTTAATATGAGACTTCCGTTTCCTCCACTCCTCTCCTTTTTCTCTCCTCTCCTTTATTCTCCCTTGTCACTTCTTTACTCTTTCCCAGCCCTCTCTTCCCCTTATTACTCTCCTCTCTTCTCCTCTCTCCAACCACACATTCTTTCCCATCTTCTCCTCCACTCACCACCCCTCTCCCATCTTCTCCTCCACTCACCACCCCTCTCCTCTCTTCTCTTCCACTCCCCTCTCCTCTCCTCTCCTCTCCGCCACTCCCCTCCCCTCCCCTCATCTCTCCTCTCCTCCACTCCCCTGCCCGCACATCTCCTCCCCTCCCCTCTCCTCTCCTCTCCTCTCCTCTCCTCTCCTCTCTCCTCTCATCTCCTCTCCTCTCCTCTCCTCTCCTCTCTTCCACTCCCCATTCCCCTCTCCTCTCCTCTCCTCTCCTCTCCTCCACTCCCCTCCCCTCTCTCCGCCACTCCCCTCCCCTCCCCTCCCCTCTCCTCATCTCTCCTCTCCTCCACTCCCCTCCCCTCCCCTCTCCTCTCCTCTCCCGTCTCCTCCACTCCCCTCTCCTCTCCCCTCTCCTCTCCTCCACTCCCCTCTCCTCACCTCTCCTCTCCTCTCCTCTCCTCCACTCCCCTCTCCTCACCTCTTCCTCTCCTCCCCTCTCCTCACCTCTCCTCACCTCTCCTCTGCTTACCACTCTGTACTCCTGCATTGTCTGCCTCTCCTCTCTCAACTCCTTTCATACCTCTTTCTACTTTCTGTCCCTTGTTGTACTTCTGTCTTCTTTCCTTTCTCCTCTCTACTCTCCATGCAGATGGAAATTCATTCAAGTATTTATTTATTTATTTATTTAGTTATGCAGCAGATTCCCAGACAAGAAATTCAATTGTGTGTGTGTGTGTGTGTGTGTGTGTGTGTGTGTGTGTGTGTGTGTGTGTGTGTGTGTGTGTGTGTGTGTGTGTGTGTGTGTGTGTGTGTGTGTGTGTGTGTGTGTGTGTGTGTGTGTGTGTGTGTGTGTGTGTGTGTGTGTGTGTGTGTGTACAGGGGATGGGGTTGGGAAGTAGATAGAGGTGGGTATCAGTGCATTGACCCAGTCGGCCCCTCTGGTCCGACCACCCAAACTGAGCGGACGGCACACACGTAGGGGAAAACAAGCAGCTTCAAATGAATGACAGTGAACGAGAGCACAGCGTAGTGAGGGGTACAACTCTGCTGTCTTGGAGTTGTAATCGTCGGGGGAACCTTCATTCAAAGTTCACAGCATGTCTCGTGAATTCAGGGAAACGACTATAAAGTGGAAGAAACAAACATACATCCATACGACCACAAGCAGTTGTAGAATCCGCAGTGCCGCCCATCAGCACTCAGTCAGACATTCTCATTATACGTAACGTCCATTATAATAATGTATTACCAGAGAGAGTAGAGAGAGAGAGAGGTTCCATTGGCCCATTGTTTCCAGGTTCTATTATTGCAAGGGGGAGGGGGGGGATCCCCCTTTAGGCAGACCTAGGCAGACCTAAGGACTGTTCTATTCAATGCTAGGAGTATTATGACACGCCCCTTTAGGCAGACCGGAACCTGTTCATGTTAGGTGCCCATAGCAACCTATTACAATGGTATATCTCTATAAACTTAAAGAATCTCTGGTATTACTGTGGGCAAGTAGACAGGTGTCTGTCTCTTATTGACTGCCGATAGCATTGCTAGCATGCTGGCCTGTCCTCAGTCTGACTCGTGACATAACAGGACCTGAGCCATTCAACTTTGTCCTCCATTCTCTCCGTGGCGCGGCATGAAAAAAAAACACCACGTCTATAGCAAATAATTGAATTATTTTACAAATTGGTACCAGATGCCGTCATTGGCTTTGGGTTTGTCGGCACAAGCCAACTCTCCCCCTGCCTCTCCTATACAGTACTGCAGAAAAACAGTGACGCATACACACACACGCACGCACACACTGACACACACACACACACACACACACACACACACACGCACGCACGCACTCATACATGCCCGCAGACGTGCACACACGCACATACACGCACCCACAAACGCGCGCGCACACACACACACACACACACACACACACACACACACACACACACACACACACACACACACACACACACACACACACATACACACACACAGATATGATGCATACACATGCACTCACACACACACCACACGTACATACACACACACACACACAGGACAGGTCTTTGGACAGCTCTTTCTGACATCACTTACTGGAAGTAGTGCAGTGCTATGAGTAACCACCACCACCACCACAGTGACTAGGGAGATACAGTATGAGGAGTTATGATGGAGTGTGTGTACGTGTGTGTACGTGTGTGTGTGTGTGTGTGTGTGTGTGTGTGTGTGTGTGTGTGTGTGTGTGTGTGTGTGTGTGTGTGTGTGTGTGTGTGTGTGTGTGTGTGTGTGTGTGTGTGTGTGTGTGTGTGTGTGTGTGTGTGTGTGTGTGTAAGTGCGACTCTGCGCACGCGTGTGTGTGTGTGTGCTCGCGTGCATGCATGTGTGCTCACGTGCGTGCGTGTGTGTTTGTGTGTGCGCACCGTGTGTGTGAGCGTGTGTGCATGTGTGCGCGTGTGTTTCTCTCTGTGAGGTAAACAAAAGAGTGTTATGCATGACTGGAGGCCCATCAGTCTAACCCTGGAGTGATTGAGAGAGCTGACTAAGAAGTGTGTGTGTGTGTGTGTGTGTGTGTGTGTGTGTGTGTGTGTGTGTGTGTGTGTGTGTGTGTGTGTGTGTGTGTGTGTGTGTGTGTGTGTGTGTGTGTGTGCAGTACTTGAGGTAGCTGACTAAGAGAGGTGAGGCCTGAAGTCGGTTGAGTTCCTGGAAGAGTGTGTGTGTGTGTGTGTGTGCGTGTGCGTGTGTGTGTGTCTGTGTGTGTCGTGTGTGTGTGCACTTGTTGATGGTAATAAGCATATATGGATATATGGCTTATGCAAATGCGATGCATGTGGCTTGCATATCGCAGCGTCCTAATTTCTGTCATAGCGTGTGTGTGTGTGTGTGTGTGTGTGTGTGTGTGTGTGTGCGTGCGTGTGTGTGTGTGTGCCACCACACAGCTGTGGGCGATCAAATTTAAACAACAAAGCAAATACATAAATCTATCTGTGAGCAATTCTAGTCCTATTCCCTATCCCAATTCTAGTCCTATTCCCTATCCCAATTCTAGTCCTATTCCCTATCCCAATACTAGTACTCTCACTTACCTTCTCCTATCACTTGAAATGTGTCGTGTGCAAATCTGCACGTTTAGAGAAAACACAGGACAATTTACCTTGAGAAGATGAATTTCAAAAATGTTCCTCTTAAAACTGTTACATTGCTCAAAATCAGTTTAAATCAGCGTGAGTATTTCCAGCAAAAATATCTGCCAGTGGGGTAAGTATTTTTTCTCTGTCAAGAATTCTTGCTGCATGACTTCAGCTCAACTACATTTCAAAAGAGACAATACACTTTCTTATAAATCATTTTGCAGATGTAGGCTTGGAAGAGTACTGCACAACAGCCTGCACAATCTTCGACATGTATTGTTATATTGTCTTTGGCCCAGTCTGTTTACGATTTAGCGACTTTTGGCCGTCTCTGGTGACTAAAAACGTCATCTAGCGACTTAAGCAACTTTTTTAAAAACGTGTTTTCAGTGACAACATCATTGTTTTTCAACATAGTAGCTCCAGTAGACCCATTGCCGTGCTGCAGGAACTGGACCTTCTCCCCCCAGATAGCACGGACCAGACTGGTGGTGTTGGGTGAATGGGAAGAGGTGAATGGCAACAGCTGATAAGCTGCAGGCTAAATGAACACAGTGGCCTTGTTTACATGAGACATTTCATTCAGAATTCACTTAATTTAATTCTGAATAAATCTCAATTCTGATTAAAACATTTTTTTTTAGGGCTTTCATGCCTTTATTTCTGACAGGACAGTTTAGGAGAGACAGGATATGAGTGGGAAGAGAGAGACAGGGAAGGATCAGCAAATGACCCGGGCCAGAATTGACGCCGGCGCAGTAACCCAGTGCCCTACCATTAGGCCGGGGCAGGGCCCTCAAATCAATTTTTGATAAGACCAAGCCTTCGAAGAATTATTCCTATGGCGTCGCACCAGCTGGATGTTCGTGGTGCTAGGTGGAATCCATCCATCTTGTGAGAGTCAATCATTTGAGTCTTCCTGGTGGAACTAAAGCAGGAAAAAGCAAAAAAAATGGAAGCGCTGCTAGGACCCAAACTTGTCAACACAGGTGCTCTAGCAGTGGGTAGTACACGAGTATAGGCATAAAAAATAAAGAGGAGGAAACTGTGGTACTCCGTTTTTCATTATTTTTGACCGACACGTTTTGACCTACACCTCCTCTTTATTTTGTGAAAACTGTGAGAACTGCTGTGCTTTAAGACTCTTACGTACTTTGAAAAACACAATAAATTATGATACGGTGTAATCAAGTTGAAGGGGACTTTTGAGATTG
>NC_085869.1:37020495-37030495 GCF_034702125.1 Engraulis encrasicolus
ATGTATACTCTATACAACTTACTGTGGGTAGTAGATAAGCAGTGACATATATATAAAGAGATATGTAGACTCTCTCTGCAATAGAGTTAGCAATAGAGTTAGATGATGCAAGTCGTCAGCTAGCACAGTGTGCCATGTGTTGTGGTGTGGTGTGTTGGTGTGAGTGTTCTTGTGTTATTACTTTTTCCCAGAGCTTCAAAGCCGCCTGGGTCCTCCACATCCGCACCATACGCATCAGTGGCGTGGGAGTGAGTAACTGTGTGGGGCTGTGGCAGTGACACACACACGCGCGCATGCACACAGACACACACGCACGCACGCATGCACGCACGCACACACACAGAGTGACTAACTGTGAATTAGTGGTGTAGGCCTTGTAGTAGTAAATCCTCAATTCACCCCCATCCTCCCTCATCCAGTTTTTCTTGGGAAAAGGAAACAATGTGCGATATCGTAAACGAGTGCACCAAAAACAAACAAACACGGAGGTATGACACAGCCTCACATACGCACTGTCGCACACGCAAAAACATTGTGCAAAACCCACAGAAGCATAGTACGTTTACACAATCCCACGTGTGCAAATGGACACACACAGACATGCACACCTACACACAAGTGCATGTGTACACCTACCCACCCACCCACACGGACACACACACACACACACACACACACACAGGACATCTCTAGGCTTCCAACCACAACAATTTCTTAAAATGCGTCATTACTTAGAAAGTTTCACTTAGGCAGGGGAGGAATGGCCAAAAACCTCTTTGGAAAAAGGTCCTCACTTGTGTTTTGGGAATTAAAATAAAACAAGTAATGAGTAAAGACATGATACAAATAGGTCCAAAGACAGTGACAGGTGAGATGCAAGAAGTGATGCCATAATGGTTCCCATGGCAGAATGAGAGCTAATCTAGATAGTTGACGTGCTGTCATAGTGGTTCCCATGGAAGCGTAGGCCTGTAACAGAATCTTGTACTAGAATGATCATTTTGTCAAGCTGAAACTCAGGACAACACATGCATTTATTCATTTAGATGTTAATCATTATGTAAAGGACATTTTGTTTCTGTGGTGAGACTCTACAAAGGTAATTATTTTAAATAAAATATAGCCTAAAGTACAACTATTGTGAGCAGGAAATGTAGCAATACATGACAGTGGCTGTGTCTCAAATGCCGCACTTGTGCACTTCGGGCACTGTTTTTCAGTGCCTAAGGCGCTCACGCTGAAAATTTCAGTTGAGCCAGTGCACTGAAAGTGCCAGGATGATCCCCTAACAATGGCGGAAAAATGCAGTGCTTGGCTGTGTCTCAAATGCCGCACTTGTGCACTTCGGGCACTGTTTTTCAGTGCTTAGGGTGCTCACGCTGAAAATTTCAGTTGAGCCAGTGCACTGAAAGTGCCAGGATGATCCCCTAACAATGGCGGAAAAATGCAGTGCTTGAATGATGGACACTGCATGCACTAAACGGCGGCCATGTTGACAATGACATGGAGGAAATGTGGCATTCAGTTCAGTAGAAGAGTTTGGTCAACAGTCTCCTAATTCTGTAAGTAATGTTGATGGGACACCAACCTTTTCATGCAAACCAAAGTATTGTATGTGTGATTGTTGACCTTTGGGGTGAAGGACCAAACGCTGTGCATTGTAAACTCATATTTTGGCGAGCTAATGCCATGCTCAGCCATCACTTCCAGCGAGGGCACAGTGCATAGTGCTCAAATTTTTCCACAACACTATGCACTAAAGACCTCAGTGCACTGTGCACTGACTGTCAGTGCACTGACAAAAGTGCGCCATTTGAGACACAGCCAGAGTCAAGTTGCTTATAAGATTTAGATTTGTAAGGATAACCTGTGGAGGTCTCTTCTGGCAGGGGGTCCTTGTACATTTGTTTCATTCATTCAAGACAGTGATAGGTGAGATGCAAGAAGTGGTGTCATAATGGTTCCCATGGCAGAATGACAGATACAGAATCTAGATGGTTGACGTGATGTCATAGTGGTTCCCATGGAAGCGTAGGCCTACAACAGAATCTTGTACTAGAATGATCATTTTGTCAAGTTGAAACTCAGGACAGCACATGAGTGGATTCATTTAGATGTTGATCATTATGTAAAGGACATTTTGTTTCAGTGGTGAGACTCTACAAAGGTATTTTTTTTAAATACTATAATATAGCCTAAAGTACAACTATTGTGAGAAGGAAATGTAGCAATACATGACAGTGTCAAGTTGCTTAGGCCTATAAGAATTAGATTTGTAAGGATAACCTGTGGAGGTCTCTTCTGGCAGGGGGTCCTTGTACATTTAGCATTGGACAAAAATGACAGCTAAAGTAAGTACAGTACTATGGTTGTAAAAATATAGTGTTGTGGGACTTGTTTTTTAAATATTATTACTGACATTGTTTAACTCATTTGGATTAAAATTAAGTGGCTATCGAATAGTCAATAGTCGAATAGTCAAACCACCTATTTATAAGTGATGATAGTTAATTATTTCTCCACTATTCAAGTCAGGAATGGATATCCTCATGATACAGAGTTTGTAAGCTTACTAATTTGAAACGGTAAAGACATTTAAAACCGAGTCAAACGGCCATAAGCAACATTATAATGAAGGGTGTCAAGTTACGGCAGCACGAGAGAGATAGAACTTTAATTTCGCGACAACATTCTGACTTCAAACTGGCCCTGGCCCCTTCCCCTTTCCACTTAACACATTGAGTACCGACGACGTAATAATACATTTTTTACGCCCATGCGTTGTATACCAAAGCGTAAAAATACATTTTTGCGTTTAAATGTCATATTTCGAATCTACACCCTTCAATGGACAATATATGTAATTTTGGGAGCTCTGTGATGGACATAAATGACGAAATTTGCAGTCAAAAGTTTGTGTTATGTTGAACATTTTAATTGATCTTACCAAGATGTCTGGATGCCAACCCATGTCGCCTACTGTAGACTATCTGTAATAGGCTCCAAATAATCGCGCTGCCTGCATTGATGCTACGGCTCTGCATTTGATTTCGTCACAAAATGATCCTGCTATGATGCTCTTTTTACTCTCTCTGTACCCCTTCACCTTGTGGTATGGTAGCTACAAGAAGGGCTATGGTAGCTATCTGGGATGCTGCTGTATTCGTGAATTGTGCTATGTTGTTGTTTCCCTAGTACGGTCGGTGCCCACGCTGTAGCGCGTGTTGTATCTGACTTCACGCAATAGGTAAACACAGACACCATTGTATATTGTGCCTGGAGTATCTTGAATTTTCTGGACGTGCTGCCTAGACCTTTACCAGATCCTTGGATCCAAATGGCACCCGAACTGTGATTGGAATGCGCTCTGATTTGGAAGTTTGATCGCCAACCAGATAAGAATTGTTTATTTGATTATTCGCCCCCATGTTGAACTTTCTGTGTCTTCCTCTATGTAAAAAGCCAGAAGCTAGCATAGATGGCTACATATCATATGGATCGGATGGGCTACATCTAAGCATCATATCATTGGGATTCGTTGTCAATGTTGGGCTATTATTTCGGGAGTTATCGGGAGCTATTTTAGCAAATGTCTCACCTTCTGCGTGTGTGCAAAGAGTTTGTGTTCAGTCCGCGTGAAAAACTTGGATTTCGAAGGGCATTGATTGCCGATGTTGTAGTGGGACAGAGCAGGAGGTGTGTCTTGACGAGCAGCAAGATGCGTGTCAGAGCTAACCTTGCACCAAATTGTGATTAAAACCAACTCGTCCACTTTCAAAATCGTGTCATTCTGAAGCAGCGCACCATTCACAAAAACCTCAATATCTCCGATTGTAGCTGAATTCCATGGATACCCGCTTCGGTTTAGCTTGGTTTTGCTCAGCAATAAAAACTCCTAGAGACACACGGTTTTCACCTACTAAGATGGCAGAGTCTCCACTTTCAAACGAGCCACAACATATTTCAGTGGCCCTATCACATAATATGCTGTGAATCTCCAAAAAAAAGTCAAAAAAGGGCTTAGAACGCTGGTATTCTACGACATAATTCCGTGAGCACCGCCGGTATTCAATGTGTTAAGGACAAAAATTATTCAACCGTTTCCACAGTAACGACTTAACTAATCACAGTTACTGCATCGGTAAAGCCAGGACTAAGGGTATGAACGAAATCAACACAACAGTGTAAAGGAATAATAAACAGTAACGGAAATACTGATGTGACCTGAAATCAAGTAGACGGAGTTGGGAGCCTTTCGCCGGTGAATTCTGCTCAAGCTAGATTTTGGGCGTTAAATACCAAATAACGATAGAAAGTGCTTCTGGCAGGGGCTCCTTGTACATTTGTTTCATTCATTCAAGACAGTGATAGGTGAGATGCAAGAAGTGGTGTCATAATGGTTCCCATGGCAGAATGACAGATACAGAATCTAGATGGTTGACGTGATGTCATAGTGGTTCCCATGGAAGCGTAGGCCTACAACAGAATCTTGTACTAGAATGATCATTTTGTCAAGTTGATACTCAGGACAACACATGAGTTGATTCATTTAGATGTTGATCATTATGTAAAGGACATTTTGTTTCAGTGGTGAGACTCTACAAAGGTATTTTTTTAATACTATAATATAGCCTAAAGTACAACTATTGTGAGAAGGAAATGTAGCAATACATGACAGTGTCAAGTTGCTTATAAGATTTAGATTTGTAAGGATAACCTGGCTAGTTTCTTTACAGATAAGCAGTAAATGGTCGATTCTGCTCGATTACTTCACCTGTGTGTACAAACAGTAAAGCTGATTCGTTTTGTATGGCCAGTTCCAGAAGGGATCATATGGCTGGCGAATTGTAGCCTGGTTCACACCAGACGGTGTATGTGTAGCTTAGGCGCCCCCTGGCGGAGCAGAGCTTCACACACTACCGTCTGGTACACAGCCATAGAGCACGCTCCGTCTCCAACCAGAAAATAGGCTGAGAATTTATTGCTTTTGCACGGCCTCCTCACCAACAAATTCCTTCAAAAACCTTCCTGTTAATCTTTAAAGAGTCAATATAGTCTCTAATCTGTCTTGTGACTCCTCAATGTGAGTTACCATTTACAGTATATTGAAGAAATAAATGCTCCGTCTATTTTCTGGTTGGAGACGGAGCGTGCTCTATGGCTGTGTACCAAACGGTAGTGTGTGTAGCTCTGGTCCGCCAGGGGGCGCCAAAGCTACACACACACCGTCTGGTGTGAACCAGGCTGGGCGAATTGTGCCATTCATGGGCTCTCCCACAGTGCTGTCTACACAAACTGGTCTGATTAATGGTGCATTCATGTGGTCTTCCAAAGTAGATATTATCTAGTTGCGAAGTGTTATTTACAAGTGCGTCGCGTTCATGTGCTTTTTTGATGTTGTTTACAAATTAAAGATGGCGAACCAGAGTGAGACTTTTTACTAAAACGATTATAGACTGTTGTTCATCAGCTACAGCAAGCAAATGAATTAGGAAGTCAAAGGTAAAAATGCTGTATATTTTCTGACACTGTCATTTACCATGACTGTCTAAACATACTGAATGCCGGTTTTTGAGTATTTCAACTTAGCGGTTGCCATGGCGAGAGTAGAGCCAGCTGTTGTGTGCGTCATCATCTCGTAAACTCGTTTCTTAAAATTTTCTACGAGTTGTCCAGTGGTAAATACCAGAAGCGGTGGCGTTCATGTGTGCTTTGAATGTTGGCGTTTGGTATTTACGATAATTACGAGACCACATGAACACACTATAAGCCTTAATCATTAAGGCCTTGAAAGAAGCAAGAGAAAAAAAACACAATACTAGATAAGAGTTCTGGACTAAGGCATTGGAATAAACCAAGTCCACAGCACCAGAACTCCCATCGATGCCTTTTCTTTAAATGTTTTAAATTCAAGACATTGATGAGTACCGAGACCGTAAGGTGACATGGGAGGAAAAAAAAACAAAGTGTAGCAGGGGAAATTGCTTAATTCCAGAATTCCCCTGTGAGCCATCTATGTTGGTGGAGCAAGTTCACTTTAATTGACCTTTCGCTTAGGCGCGCCCTAGAATGTTGACCAATCACAGTGCAAAAAGAGGTCAGACAGAGGTCCTACAGTTTGTCAGTTTGACTGACAGCACTCCATTGAATTCTTTTTTTTTTCCATCTCAGCATATTACGGTTACATTTTCATTAAAATATGGTTGAAAGTGTATCAGAGGTATTTGTAACATATATAAGTTTCCCAGAGTGAACTACTGCCACGATTTACTTACAGTGATCGAATAGGATAGAACATTTATCTGTCAGACCTAGCAACAGTAACCCAAGGGGGTGGAACGTAGCTAGAGTTGTAGGGCAGACTTCTAGTTTTCCATATCTACCATAGACTGGAATGAGACACTGGTAGCTCCCTTGCTTCCCTGCCGGCGTAACGGGAGTTGATTTGGTGCTGGAGTGCTCGCTGACTACCCCCCCAATGCAATTGTGCAATTGCAATGTGTGTTGTGGAATTAAAGCCTTCCAAACATAATTTACTGTAACGAAACTTCAGGAATGTGCTTTGTGTTTTTACACTCACTATATCAGCGTAGTCTTTAGTCTGTAATGTTTCTGATTGTTATTTTCCTATTTTAAACAGACTGTAGAATTTTTCTATGATTCCCTCTGGTGAAAGTGGAACAAAAATCCTAGGAAAAATGTTCCCACAGGGCTTTTTGCAATTTAACACGCGCGGACACACGCACGTGCACACTCACACACACAGAACCAAGGATCATAGGATCATATGCCCCCTCTGCTACATTTCTTAATAAATCAGCTTTATGTACAGCTCCTGTTCCCCATGTTCCGCATTGTACCAGGACCTGTATGCCAGACACACACACACACACACACACACACACACACACACACACACACACACACACACACACACACACACACACACACACACACACACACACACACACACAAACCGCACTTCATAAGTGATTTCCAGACACAAAGATCCACATGGTAGCTCCCCAATGTGCTATGCCAGTATGTAGCCTAACATTATGTTGTATGTACATAGATTATGTATGTATGTAGGATATGTATAATGGGAGATGTTGGATGTCGCATTGTGCAAAGTGTGTTTGGTGTTACGGTGAATTTATGCAATCGAAACTCTGTTGAATGCTTATATTTCTCTTACTGATGAATAAGGTACTGTCTTTAATCTACTCTACACTACAGTGCTGTACTCCTCCAAGCTCAACACTACCATACGCTACAATATACTACGGTACTGTACTCTACTCCACTCTTCTCTACTCTGCACTCCTCTACTCTACTCCACTTTACTCTACTATTGTGCACTGTCTTCTCTACTCTACTCTTCTACCCTCTCTACTGTACTTTACTCTACTCTACTCTACGATGTTCCTTCTTACTGTCTTCAGACATTTGGGTCAGGGGCATAGCAGCAAATTTTGGGCCCTACGTACATTGAGTTCCAATGGGCCCTCCCATCTGTATGTGGACCCCCTATATACATGGGGCCCTGGTGACTCAGGGTCAATTCGAAACGGGAAAGGCAGCTGTCCTTCCAGTGAGCTAACTGGACATCGAGGCATCAAGTGTGATTTGAAACAAAAAATTGCTTTATTTCCTCACTTGGCAGTTCACTGTAGCCTGGTCCTGACCATCCCATAATACTACCATTTCATTTCGTATTTATGGTCTGGCATTTGTTTGCTCTGAAGCGATTGTAGAAAGCAGGAAGTTTGCACTCAGTTATAGTTTGAAATTATTGGACACCTCTCACCCAATCGCTGGCAGTTACTCAACAACAACATAGCGCAGACCAATGGCTCTGGCGCAGATGTGTACGTCATTGTCACGAGCGTTCTCCCCCTTTCGTCCCCACGTGGGGGGCGTATTCGATTATTGGCTGTTTTCTGGGGGGCGTTGCAATCAAAATTCTACTGCTGCAAGCACTCCACAGAGAAGCACGGCCAGACTACAGTAGTGGAGCCAATCCTTTGGCGGAAGTACGTAGGATGGCTCGCGAGGCTAAGTTCACTGTTCAATTGTGGGCGTAACAGGGATATTTGAGGGCAACATCAGATGCTGACTTGGTGCAGCCAGAGAAACTGGAATGCACGAGAACGGAATCTACCATTGACTCTCATTATTGCCCCGTTGGCGAACGCAGCCAAGTGAAAGCTGAATGGGTGCCTATTGGGCTAAATGGCTAAGCAGGGATTTGTGACGATTCTGTTCTCTGGTTTGTAAAGATGTGTGCACATTCTGTACCTTATCATGGAAGTTGTATTGGAAGTGAAGTTAAAGGTTCCTTGTATGACTTTGTTCTCCCATAGACTTGTTAGTATTGTCCTGCGACACGCTAGCATTCGGCTAATACCTACTGGCTGAGGAATCTCTGCGACTATTCAAGACCAGAGCTGACGAGAGACGTACTCTGACTGATCCTCGCAGAGACATCTACGGTCACACACCTCAAAACCCCCCACCACCGCCCAACATGTTAATTGAAGGTGCTCCAATTCTTAAGGATGAGCGCTGTCATTTCCTTTACCCCATTTACACTTACCGCTTTTCCACCACCTTAAATGCAATAAATAACAAGGTGTCCGCAACAATCCTAACATAAATTTAAAACACATCGACATCTGAAGTCAGACTTAAAACTACAAAACAAATGGCTAAGTGCCGTAAAGTCGATTGTCACATGTTACGTCATTGCTATAGTTTAAATAGGGGTCATTTTCACAAATCTAACACTTGACAAGATGCAAACGTGTTGGTAAATGCTTTCACTTACTCCTATCCAGGGCTCTAAATTAACTTTTTTCACCACCAGCCAAAATGACTAGTAGACGTTAATTTTACTAGCAAAACACACTCTCACTAATGGGTCAAAGTGGCTAGTAATTTGGTCTTTTCTACCAGCCAAACTGAAATGTTACCAGCATTTGGCTGAATGGCTGGTGTTAATTTAGAGCCCTGCTCCTATCTATCGAACGCGACTTCATTATTTCCAGGGAAAAATTTACACGGGCAGATACAATTATCAGAAGCATATAGCCCCGTTGGGACCCATTCATTATTTACTTGGCTGCGAGAACATAGCTGCAGTGCCACTCCTGGCCACCAGCTTGTGACCGTTCTTGTACATTCCAGTTTCTCTGGAGCAGCCTTGTACCCAAAATGCTGTGCGCCACCTCCCTCTCAACAGGGTACCTGAAAACAAACATGGCTACCACCCAAGCTACTACCTTATAATGCTCTTTATTCTGACACGTATGTACGTAGATATTGAGAATTAAAGCGAAGGTTCGGAGTAGAATCACCCTAATGCCATTTGAACCGTGACACCCATCCACCTTTACACCCGAAGTGTTTTCTGCCGCAGACTTACATCAACAGAGTTGCCGTGTTATTCGATGTTTATTCCGGTTAGCTTGACTCAAGCGCATATGGATACTGGGCACCGTCTCCAAACTTTCCCCACAAAAATAACATGTCATTACACCAAACTTCTGCAGTAGCACAAATATGGTCTGTACTCACGAAACGAAGCATTTGGAAGTTTGGAAATAGTCCAGGAGTTTAGTATTATCAACACAAGCTGAATAGCTTCTCTGCTGCTAAAGCTGTGCCAACGTTACTTCCGTCATATGAGACAAGCCCATAAAAGTCCAGACGAGAGTATTAAAAAACGTTTTCATTGAATTGTGATTAAGGCTTATATTTTCAAGGCAACACTTAAAAGTTACTTCATTACCTATTATAAATTAGACAAGGATTTTCATTATCAATACTGATGCTGAATTCACTTTTCATTGTGCATAGTATGAGCTTCGTTGAGGACTCTTACATGCTTGTCTTAGATGACGGAAGTAACGTTGGCGCAGCTTTAGCAGCAGAGAAGCTATTCGGCTTGTGTTGATAATAATAAACTCCTGGACTATTTCCAAACTTCCAAATGCTT
>NC_085869.1:37035495-37042995 GCF_034702125.1 Engraulis encrasicolus
TCAAGCAGCTTCCTTGGCGGAGGTCTGCACTCTCTGAGTGCCTCTAGTTACAGCCTGTTTTCAAACTGACTGTCTAGACTACTAAATCAACTCTTCAATAGTCACTGAAACTGAACGTAGCCAATTGAAAATGAATGCTCAAAAACATCAAGAGAACTGTGTGTATTTGATTCTCATTGTCAGCAATGGCCAGAACAGAAATGAATGCCAGTTTGAAAAACAAATGTTGGACAAACAATAAAACAATATCTGCAATTTCTATTACTCTTTGAAAATGACATGGCTTGTGACAAACTTTTCAATGATTTAATGAGTGTATGCATTATTATTATTATTATTTTTTTAAAGACACCCAGTGTATGCGTGTCTGTGTCAGAGGAAAACATACATCACAACCCTTACATAACCCTGCCTTTGGTACAGTGTGTGTAAGTACAAAAGCAGACCTGTTTACCCAAACAGATGATGGGACCAGCTGCCTCAACCCCATAGAGGATGGCCATGAAGTTAATGCTTTTGCAGAGTTCAGTTCAGGGGTGAGTTTCTCAAAAGAGAAGTTGTTAGCCTGTTAGCAACTTCGGTAGTTGCCAATGGGAAAATGTATTGAAAACAACAAAGAAGCTAATGTAGTAAGCAACTTTGGTTTTGAGAAATTCACCCCAGCTGTGTAAACTCCTACCTCCAAGCAGCAGCTAGCATATACAGTATAATCAGGGCAGCTGACAGATTTGGCCTGGCCCAGAAGGGGCCAGGAGGTTCAATGTTTCTCTTTGTTTTTATGTTTTTTATGTTATGTTGTATGAATGTGAGTACTGTATACAAAGAAACAAAGAAAGAGACATTGGAGACATTGATAATGGTCTAGATCCGAAACGTTTGTAGCTCCAGATATTTTCCGTTGGCTTCTTTTGTTAATTTGTCGGCCACAATACACTTTTTTGAACCTGCAAGCCTTGTGTGCGCCTCATCTTTTTGACTGCCCTAATACTGTATACAATGCAGTGGGTGAAGCCCAAGACAAATTTCCCCCTGGGGACAATAAAGTACATCTGAAAGGCCCCACCTCCACACAATGCATTCAATGTAATGAGGACCGAATTCTGGGCCCCTCCCTGGTCATGGGACATCTGACCCCTTTGTCCGCCCCCCTTTAAGCTTCCCTGTACTGTATGTAATTAGGGGGAACCAGCTAGCAACAAGCTAGTCTCATAGTATTCAATGATAATTGTTCGCTTTAAACAAGAAGTAATGGCCCTGCCGAGGCTCACAGTAGTAGGGCATTGCACTGTTACGCCAGCAACCCGGGTTCGATTGCTGATTCGCTTCCTGTCCCCTTCTTCACTATCCTGTCTCATTAAAGGTGAAAACCCCCAAAACTATATGAAAAAAGAATAACATCACCAGACTAAGAGGAGAGAGGTAAATCTCAATGATATGTCTCAAGTAGAGCTGTAAAATACTAACCCTAAGTGGTTTGCCAGTGAAAGATTCATTTCCCAAATTAATTTCCACATCCTTCTCCATGACAGAGGTTCCCTAACATGGGCTATAAC
This sequence comes from Engraulis encrasicolus, assembly GCF_034702125.1. Lineage (NCBI taxonomy): Eukaryota > Metazoa > Chordata > Actinopteri > Clupeiformes > Engraulidae > Engraulis > Engraulis encrasicolus. The sequence goes on from NC_085869.1 coordinate 37,037,049, forward strand.
GTCTCACACTCAACGGGTCACTTTTTGAAATAGGCCTATATATTTTTTCAGGGCTTTTATTCCTTTCTGTGGTCAGGGCAGATAGAGAGTGTGACATGACACGAGTGGGAAGAAAAGCGAGGAAGAATTGGGAAATGGAATGGGGAAAGCCGGACATGAACCCGGGCCACTGGGTATATGGTACTTACTTTACCGAGTATCTCTCCATGTACAAAGTACTTTACGTTTACATTTTTCGCCCTCATTCTGTTACAGGGCCGTACAGTAGCAGCGAATTGTAGGCCCTATGCAGGGCCACTGACAGCTTTTGTTAGGCCCGGGACAAAGTCTTCTGAAAGGGCCCCTGCCCAATACATACAATGTAAATGGGGACCAAATTCTGGGCCCCCTATCTCTCTGGGCCCAGGACAACATACCCCTTTGTCGCCCCCCCCACCCCCCACCCCCATGTCAGCGGGCCTGGCCCTATGTACAATCAGATCCAATGGACCTTCCCAGCCATATATCCGTATACATTGTGTGGGCCCCCTATATCCACAAGGCCCTGTTGACTCATTCTTGAGTCACATTTAACCCCCTATACGACAAATGTTTTGACAAAATTTCACTTGGACAATTAATTTGATGACCACTCTCTCACAAAAAACTTCTCTGTTCTTTGTGTCCCTTCTCTCTCCTCCCCCATCTATGCAAACCAATGCTCTGTGTGTGTGTGTGTGTGTGTGTGTGTGTGTGTGTGTGTGTGTGTGTGTGTGTGTGTGTGTGTGTGTGTGTGTGTGTGTGTGTGTGTGTGTGTGTGCTGTCTTCTCATCCTGTTGTAGTCCCTGATAATAAACAGGCAGGAAGCTGTGGGTGTCAGGTTGAGACATGCTGCGTCGACAAAACACCCACGCACCCCCTACAAACACACACACACACACAGACACACACACCGGTACACAAATAAACAGTCTTGCACAAATGAACGTGCACACAAACACACGCACACACACACACACACACACACACACACACACACACACACACACACACACACACACACACACACACACACACACACACACACACACACACACACACACACACACACACACACGCACGCACGCACACACACACACACACACAGATAAAGCCAACAGAGCTGCCCCCATGGAGTCCCCCCCCCCACGAAGTCGTCCCCCCCCTCTTTCCAAGTGGATGTTGAGACACATCCGACCGTTCTGTTTGTGTTGGAACAGAAGATGAGCCACTAAACCTTAACCCCTAACCCAAATCCCCTATCGGCACCCCCATAATGCTATGACGACATCAACTTCTCTCTCATGATGTGCACGGGTCAATGACAGGTTTTTTTTATTTGACTCAGGCGTTAGGGGGCACAACGGCAATGACCATAAACTAATTCTATATGATATTATATATAATTATAAATTCATAAATTGGTTGTTGATATGCTGCAATGAATATGCTTCTTAGATAGTCCACATAAAACAAACAAAAATAAAAATCCATACAATAGTGGCACTGGGTTTCGTTGCGCCACCTTGACGTGACCTACTGCTGAAACGCCACTGATCCACATTCAGCATTGTCCATGGGACCCAGGTTCGAAACCGGTCTGAGTCATTTCACAACCTGTTTTCTAACCTCCACCAACGACAGCCATGCGGTGCACACGGAAAGAAAGAAAGAGAGACAGAGAGAAAGAGAGAAAGAAAGAAAGAAAGAAAGAAAGAAAGAGTATTCCATATGTATTGGGACCTATCAAAGAACCCAGTAAAACCGGTAACACTTCCAAATAAGGGGCCATAATTAACAGTAAAGTAGCTACAACCTAATACTTAAGTAAGGGTTAATAATCATTACTTAATGGCACATTAGACACATATTAATTGTTATTAATGCATATGTTGAACATTAGTAAGCAGTTACTTAACTATTAGATAACTATTACCTTGTGTTACAAGTTAATAGCTTATTATTATTTAACTAATAGATAAGTAAGGGCACAGTTAATAGTTAAGTAGCTATCAGGTCATACTTAACTAAGGACCAAAACACTTACATAATACAAAAGTAAGGCATAACTAATGGTTAATTAATACTTAAATATTGGGTTTTGGGACCCTTATATTAGAGTTGGCTGAGGATAACTAATGGTTAATTAATATATAGATATTGTTGTTTGGGACCCTTATATTAGAGTTGGCTGCGGATAACTAATGGTTAATTAATCGATAGATATTGGTGTTTGGGACCCTTATAATAGAGTTGGCTGAGCATACCTAATAGTTAATTAATTAATCTACTGTGACATCTAGTTTTCAGCCGTTTAAATCACTGTAATACTGGCTACAGGAGCCATTATATAGCAAGGATTAGACGTACACTTCTCAATGATGGTGGGGTGATGAGATGTAATTTTTTTCATGTACCACTTATTAGTTTTAATGGTAAAAACCCTGCAATAAATGCAGAACATTATGAAGAGTAATAGTTTTGAAGCGAGACTAAACCATTCCTCTGTGATAATTAGGTTAATGTTTGAGAATATTAGCTCCAAGAAGAGCAGTGCATGATGGGTACGCAATCTACAGACAACAATATTTCGGTATTATTTAATCATTAGATATGCCTTGCTTTTGTATTAAGTAAGTGTTAATTAAGGTCCTTAGTTAAGTATGACCTAATAGCTACTTAACTATTAACTGTACCTAATCTAATGATTAAATAATACCGAAATATTGTTGTCTGTAGATTGCGTACCCATCATGCACTGCACTTCTTGGAGCTAATATTCTCAAACATTAACTTAATTATCACAAAGGAATGGTTTAGTTTTGCTTCAAAACTATTACTCTTCATAATGTTCTGCATTTATTGTAGGGTTTTTACCATTAAAATTAGTAAATGGTACATGAAAAAATTACATCTCATCACCCCACCATCATTGAGAAGTGTACGTCCAATCCTTGCTATATAATCGCTCCTGTTGCAACTATTACAGTGATTTGAATGAGTGAAAACTAGATGTCACAGTAGATTAATTAATTAACTATTAGGTATGCTCAGCCAACTCTATTATAAGGGTCCCAAACACCAATATCTATCGATTAATTAACCATTAGTTATCCGCAGCCAACTCTAATATAAGGGTCCCAAACAACAATATCTATCTATTAATTAACCATTAGTTATGCCTTACTTTTGTATTAAGTAAGTGTTAATTTTGGTCCTTAGTTAAGTATGACCTGATAGCTACTTAACTATTAACTGTGTCCTTACTTATCTATTAGTTAAATAATAATATGCTATTAACTTGTAACACAAGGTAATAGTTATCTAATAGTTAAGTAACTGCTTGCTAATGCATTAATAACAATTAATATGTGTCTAATGTGGCATTAAGTAATGATTATTAACCCTTACTTAAGTATTAGGTTGTAACTACTTTACTGTTAATTATGGCCCCTTATTTGGAAGTGTTACCGTAAAACCTCCCCACCCCGTAAAGAGTCCCTTGCCCCCAAAAGTGCCCCCCCATTTTCACAAAGTGAGCACACCCTGTGTTCCATAAACAAGCACTGAGATATCACTAAAGTTACAGTTACAGTTGTGGTGTGTGTGTTGCACAGTTACACGCCAGCACGAACACACACAGACACATACGCATGGCCACACACACACACACACACACACACACACACACCACACACCACACACCACACACACACACACACACACACACGTACGTGTGCTCGTACATACACATAGACAAGTGTAATGTAATGCAGTTAACGACATGATAAATGGACTCCAAGAACAAATGAATAACATGTGTGGCTTTTAATGTGTGTGTGTGTGTGTGCGTCTGTTGTGCTTGTGTTTAGGCTATTTACAACTTTCTAGGCAGCTTTAGTTTGCGGTGCTGTCTTGGACCGAGTCCTTTGGAAGTGAAGGACCAATGACGGCAAATAACCAGATGTGTGTGTGTGTGTGCGCGTGTGTGTGTGCGCGTGTGTGTGCGTGTGCGTGTGCGTGTGTGTGTGTGCGTCTGCGTGTGCGTGCGCACGTGTGTATTCATGCATGCCATCGTGTGTATGTGGTGTGTGTCAGTATTGTGTGTGTGTGTGTTGTGTCTGTGTCACTGTGGTGTGTGTGTGTTGTGTGTGTGTCACTGTGGTGTGTGGTAAGGGGGCGTCTAACCACTGTATTTATTTATTTGTTCAATGCTTTTCCCATGAAGGTTTTTTAGGGAGAGGAAAAAGGGGCAGTTTAAAGGAAAAGACAGCAATGTGAAATCCCTACCCCCACATATGTGATTGCGTAACCTATCCTGTGTGTGTGTGTGTGTGTGTGTGTGTGTGTGTGTGTGTGTGTGTGTGTGTGTGTGTGTGTGTGTGTGTGTGTGTGTGTGTGTGTGTGTGTGTGTGTGTGTGTGTGTGTAATTCATACTGATACTACTACTACTGATACATACACACTCAGAGACACAGACACACACACTCACACACATACACATACACAAACGCAGGCGCACACACGTGCACACACACACACACACACGCACACACACACACACATACACACACACACACACACACACACACACACACACACACACACACACACACACACACACACACACACACACACACACACACACACACACACACACACACGCACACACCGTTCCATAGTATATGGGGCTACGGTATAGGGTGTGGGACCTGGTTGTCTGTGGCAGAGAGAGAGAGAGAGAGAGAGAGAGAGAGAGAGAGAGAGAGAGAGTTCTGCCCCCTGAATGAACCTGCTGAGATGGGCTGATGAATGAAGGGGAGACCAGCAACATTTAACTGTACAGCCTCTGCTTGTGTGTGTGTGTGTGTGTGTCCTGTCTTAAGCGAGTGTTGCTCAGGGACGCAAAAAGAATTTCAGTGAAAACTGACAATAAAGTACAATCATATCGTATCGTATCGTATCGTATCGTATTATCTTTGAATTGAACTGAGTGGACATCCTCACACCTTCCTCAAGCCTTCAAGGATTGCCAGTCATATAGGAGTGGGTTATATACGGTGTGATATCATGTTGTGTTAACAATGTGCAAATTTCCATGATCAATCATTCAAATCAATGAACAATGAAACATGCGACGAAATGCTTCACATCATCTGTAAACAGAACATCTAAGCGGTTATCTGGGATGACTCTGTGCCTGTGTCTGTAGTAAACTTCAGACTTTCCACTAATCATAGAAACACCCCTACAGTTCAAATGAGCAGGACAACTGTTTGTAGAGGAAGATGGGACGACATCAGATCAAGCAGCCAGACCCAGAGACCACAGGAAAGAATGGTAGGACAAAAACGGACTTGCACCCATAGAAAGGCTCTATACCAGGGGTGTCAAACTCAAATTGACAGAGGGCCAAACGAAAAATCTGGAACGAAGGCGCGGGCCGAACTGACTGAAATTGTGTGAACATGAGCTTCATACGCATAGTTAAATTTCTCACACACCTTTTCCCATCATGTATGGTAGTTCAAATGTGTCTGCACATCCTGTGACACACCATATTTCATGTTCAAGTCTTGTTACGCTATACATTAATGGTGCATGTAGGCCAACTGTAATACACATTTGAAATGATCTCGAGGGCCGAATAAAAGGGCTCTGCGGGCCAGATTTGGCCCCCTGGCCTGAGTTTGGCATCCCTGCTCTATACCAATAACTATACGTATAACAGATGCATTGATTAATCAGCCTCTGCTTTTACCAAATCAGTCTCATCAAAACTCATACATTTTCTATCTCTGACCAGATTGTTTTGACGTCGAGGGCATACCTCCCACGTCGCATGTTGACTATGTGGCCTAAACCTAGGCCGTTCCCCAACCCTAATCATCAGTGACGTCATGCTGCCACAAGGGGGTTGATGCACTGT
>NC_085869.1:37047995-37050495 GCF_034702125.1 Engraulis encrasicolus
AACTCGGGTTCATAACAGGATCATTTCTATCTGATCTGCGACAGTATTCCAGAAAAAAGCATACACAACCACTGATGTGCGCCCTGACCATCATTAGCTATCTATCGATCCTGATACAGGCTGAACACTTTGAGCCGGATGGTTGGCTGGAGGAGGCAACGCTAGCCTAAAGAGTAGGCTACTTCACCCTTAAGGAAACTATCAAGGAACTCCTCACTTGTTACTCACATACTAGTGTTAATAAAATATGTCACGACAGCGGCCGGCGGACAGTGACAGTTTGCTTTCTTGAAATAACAACATTCGGACAATAGTGTAGACTTGTGCGCTACACGCTGGGGTGGGGCAGGGCTGCTGTAGGTATCCATTGCGCGCGGCCGCTTTGGGAACTGTGTGTAAGTTGCATTTGGGTAGGCTATTGCGCGTGTTATAGTTGATTAAGTAATTGACGGGCCAACGTCCGGCAGCAGTGGCTGAGTGTGTAACTTAACTTAACTTAACTTTTGTAGGCTACTATCGTCCGAGTGTCTCCAGATTGTGATTATTTATTCATTTATTCAAAGACGATAGCAGTTTACAGACGCTGCTGGTTGCATGGATATTGTGGTGGTTTTCCCTCCTAATTGTATTTTATGAAATTGTAAAAATAAAACTACCATAACCTTTACTCCCGTTGTCTGTCGTTCCTGAATCGTGGTCTAAATTTCACCTCTTACAATAGTGTCCAGTCCAGTGAATGATCCTGCATCCATGGCTAATTGGATAAAGCATACTAAGTGGATTTATCACATGTGAAACGAGAAGGCAGAAAGTGCAATTAGTTAATAAATGAAACAGTGTACAGGTCAGTGCTGGTAAAAAAAAAAGAGTTTTAATGACTTGCACAAAGTTGATGCTCGTTTGGTGAACTTCAAAACCTGCGCTGTATTCAATAAAAGCTGGGCATAAAAGCTGCATTTTTGTCGAGTAATGTCCATTTGAACCTCACGTGAAAGTAACAGGGATTGTGCTGCATTTGGTGGATGGAGCTGATATTACGCACATAATTCTACTGAATAAACATCCAACTGCGACCCAAACGGTAACTTGTCGTGGTAGTCTATGTCGAATATGCCTCAATTTGGCTGTTTGCTATTCGCCTCTGGCATCATCCGAGCATGTGTAGTGCGAGACGCCATTATGACCGTTGCGCGTAAATATTTGCAAGAAGATGGGGCCGTCAAACACAGTAGGCTATGGATACTTATTTAACGACTTTAATGAAGATGTCATGTAGACTGTTTGACGGCCCCTTCCATAGGACAGCATTCATCCATCTATCCATCCCTTCCTCATCTTTACGCGCAACGGTAATAATAGCCATTACTTTTCTTGTAGACGTTGCGGTAATATTTTATTCATTATCGACTTATTTCAAGCAGCATTCCACTGTCCACTCTGCGTGGCCCTGTTGAAAGGGTTGCCTTGTCTATGCGGGAAGGGGGATCCACTGAACACGGCAGGTCATTTGCATGACAAGACTTCATGCCCATTAGCGAACACTTTGTTCTCAACAACTTCCCATTAAGAAATGTGTATTCTGAATGTGTTTGTCGCCGTTTTCAGCAAGCCTGGCGTCGCCATGAGGACCTGATGTTTTCCACAGAAAACATGCATGGTTGCCACCACTTAAAAAGGTGCTTGGAGAGGAGGCAAAACTGGTACAATTTAGGCTGCATTAAAGCATACACGTTAGCTTTCACGTTGTGCGATGGATGGAGACAAGTTTGGAATCGCTCCCTCTCTCTCCCTCTCTCGCTCACACACACACGCGCGTCGTAATTATCTGCACTCTTTGCAAGACTCTACTGTCACTTGACTCGTCTTATTGGATACCAGCCAAAATTGTAAGCTAGATAGCCAATAGTTTCGATTGTGCTGCTTGGACTGGAGGTATTTAAACTGCTAAAATTTAGGCTGCATTAAAGCATCCGCACGTTTCAACTTTCACGTTGTGCGATGGGTGGAGACAACTTGGGAATCGCTGTAAGTTAGAGATTTTTTTTTAAACATAGGCTGGCAAGATGTAAATGACCTGCACTGCTTGAAAAAGACGATCGACTATGTGCCTCAGGCATCTTAAATACTAAAAACTAATAGGCGGATGGCGGGTGGATTCGGTTTTGGAAATTGGAGAAAAACATTAGGGCGGGTGGATAGCAGGTGGATTAGAAATTCTAAGAAGCGGTTGCGGATGAAATAATACATCCACCGCGCACCTCTAGGCCTACTCCACACGTAGGTATATTCCAGACCTACAGAAGACGGTAGCTAGAAGCGTTCATCTAAAAAGTTACCGGAAAGTCAGAAAACTCGCTGCATGACAACCAAATGTGCTCAGTAGACGCTGCCCTGATTCAAAGCGACGGCTGTGCTTGGTCCCGCCTCTCTGCCCGCAGCTGGGGATACTCAAATACTGTTCCAGAAATGTAAGGAGTAGAAAGTAACATAGGCCTACAGA
>NC_085869.1:37060495-37070495 GCF_034702125.1 Engraulis encrasicolus
AGAGAGAGAGAGAGAGAGAGAGAGAGAGAGAGAGAGAGAGAGAGAGAGAGAGAATCTGACTTGTTAAAAAAACTTTTCTTACAGATTCAAGTAAAACTTCACAAACTGCCTTTTACATTGAGAAAGGAAACAAATAAACATGATAAAATTAAAGCATCCATTTAATTCTAAGAATAGGCCAAAAGCTACTCATTCATTGTGTACAGGCACTTCAAAAAAATAATGATATATAAACACTTGTCCTCTGCACGCGTGCGCGCGCACACACACACACACACACACACACACACACACACACACACATACACACACACACACACACACACACACACACACACACACACACACACACACACACACACACACACACACACACACACACACACACACACACACACACACACACACATACATACACACAAGGAGGGTTTCCATACATACGTATATCCAGGGCTCTAAATTAACACCTGCAAACCGGCCAAATGTTGGTGAAATTTCAGTTCGGCAGGTAGAAAAGACCAACTTTACTAGTCACTTTCATCTTCTAGCCATTTTGGCTAGTGGTGAAAAAAGTTCATTTCAATTGAGGGTCCTCACATATCTATTTTGCCACATGAGAGTGTGTTCCTTAGGCATTACTCACACAGGACTGCAGATGAGTCAGACTCTACTGGAGCTTTTGTCTTCATCTCGTCCTGAAATTAAAAACAAAAAAGCTCAGAAAAAGGCAATACGCATAGTTTGTAATTATGATGCTTGCTGTTCCTTCCCTGTAGTTAGTTAGTTGGGAAACAAAAGACAACCATCCATCAATGGATTGGAAGCAATGAGGGCAAGATAAGTGGGGAGATGTGTGTGTGTGTGTGTGTGTGTGTGTGTGTGTGTGTGTGTGTGTGTGTGTGTGTGTGTGTGTGTGTGTGTGTGTGTGTGTGTGTGTGTGTGTGTGTGTGTGTGTGTGTGTGTGTGTGTGTGTGTGAAAGACAGAGAGAGGGGGTGTTTGTGAGTGATTGAGAGAGAGAGAGAGAGAGAGAGAGAGAGAGAGAGAGAGAGAGAGAGAGAGAGAGAGAAAGAGAGTACCGCAATGATTGCAGATGAGTGACCCTTTCAGACCATTGTCTTTACGACTGCTCCCAAGCAACACCGCTATTAGTGTGTCTCTGCCTCCGTCGCCCTGTGACGAAAAACAGAGCTGGAACGGAGGAATTAGAATTAGAACGGTGGAACTTGGAACCCCAGGTATTGTTCTGATTTATGAGCCTGTGAAGACGTATTTTCCTAAAGGGTTCCAATGACCCTTCACCTTCCCCCCTAATCAGCAACAGACCTTGGTACCGGGAATAAGAAGAGAGAGAGAGAGAGAGAGAGAGAGAGAGAGAGAGAGAGAGATTGAGATTTTAAAAAGTTCTTTATTCACAATAAGGTTGTTTTACAATCACCCCATGGCAGATAGCCAGGGTCAAGCAATACATATAATCAGCAAATAGATTAATCTACAGGAAATAGCTGAAGTGCAGTTCCTCATTCAGTACAGAGCACAAAGCATTTTTGTAACACCACCTTGCTTCAAATGTTTCCAAATCATTCATGAGTTTAAAAAAAACGAAAATCAACAAGGACCCTTGACTTAACCAGTGAAGGAAATACATCTGAAAGCTCAGTTCCAGGTATTTCCTCCACTCTGTTCCTCCTGGTAACATAAATTGCCATCTTGGCTTCACCCAGAATGAAATTGATCAGTCGGCATACATTTTGTTTACGCTTTACATACCTAAACCCAAGAATAAAGGTCTCTGCAGAGAATTCTTCATTGCAATGATCGAAAAACTGCTCCAAGCTAGCAAACAGTGGTCGCAATCGTGTACATTGTAAAAAAGCATGAAATACTGACTCCCTCTGGTAACAGAAGGGACACTCCTGGCCAACAGTTGGATTTAAAACAGAGACAAAAGTATTCACAGCAATAGCCCCATGAAGAATTCTCCACTGCAAACCACCCAGTCTCTTAGGTAATGGTGGTTTATAAAGTGCTCTCCACTCAGGCTTTACATTGACACTTAACTTTAGAACATTGCGCCAGGGTGTGTCAACTCTACTTGCAAGACATTTTTTGTTTAAAACCTTAACACACGCATTGTACAACTGTTTCCCAGACGCACCACTCAAAGTAAGGCCAGGTAGGTTAGGCTTAGAGCATGACCCACTACTCTCGTCAAGTATGGGCGAAAGACTTAAGTCAGGAAACTCATCAAATTCATCTGGATGTGCCACTCCTGCACTGTAGTCCCTGAGTAGCTTTGACTCTTCTGCAGTGCAGCTAGTGCGCCACTTATCCAGTAGCTTTGAGGCCACACGCGTGCATCTCAGTCCCATAGAGTCCGCAAAGCTCCTCACATCTTTGAACTCAGCTCCTGCCCGGATAACTACATCCTTCAAAGTCACAATCTTGGAAGTGAAGAGTGGGACAGGAGAGAGAGAAAGAGAGAGAGAGAGAGAGAGAGAGAGAGAGAGAGAGAGAGAGAGAGAGAGAGAGAGAGAGAGAGAGAGAGAGAGAGACAGACAGACAGACAGACAGACAGACAGACAGACAGACAGACAGACAGACAGACAGACAGACAGACAGACAGACAGAGAGAGAGAGAGAGAGAGAGAGAGAGAGAGAGAGAGAGAGAGAGAAAGAGAAAGAGAGATTGGGGTGAGGGAGTATGTGCATGTCACAGGAGAGAGAAGAGCTAGCTGAGTCTCAGTTTAAAGTCAGAAGTGGAACTGGGACAGACAGGCAGAAAGAAAGAAAGAAAGAAAGAAAGAAAGAAAGAAAGAAAGAAAGAAAGAAAGAAAGAAAGAAAAAAAGAAATAACTGGGGTAAGGGGTTTGAGACAAAGGATTCCCAAGTGAGTCAGAAATAGAGGGAGGGACGAAGAAACCAGTGAAATGAAAAGAATGAGTGAGCAAAAAAAAAAAAAAACAAGCTGAAAAAAAGTTGGCTCATGCTGCGCCCCCTCCCTTGCTGCATCCACGTGATGGGAGCATACGGGGAAAACGTGCCTCTGGCCAAAGCAAACAGGAGTAGCCAATCACAGTCCAGCAGCCCAGCAGTCCAACCAATCAGAGTGCAGAGAATAAAACACATCACCTCGGGCCTTGGGGCCCACGTCCTCCTTCCCTCCTGAGTCCTGGGTTGAAGTCGTACAAAGTCCTGCCATATGGAAGTGTAGAGTACTTTCATTAATCCAGAGGGAAATTAATATAGATATAGACAATATAGGCATTAGGACTGTGCCCCTAACACAGGTACTTTTACCAATGAAGTTGTGTTTGTTTGGTTGATTACACCAAGTAGTGAAGTGATCTAGTACAGTGTTTCTCAACCAGGGTGCCGGGGCACCCTGGGGTGCCGCAGGCCCCCCACAGGGGTACCGCGGAAAGGTGGCTGATAAAAAAGTGTGTAATTTAACAAATATTCGTCTAAATTAATAAAGTATTGCTTAGTCAGTGCTCAGTGGAGTCTTTCATCTGCCATTTACGCACAATAAAGTAAATTTAGGTCGCCCCAACAAGCTGCACCTTCGAGCGTAGGTTGTGTGACGTCTCCAAATGTGTTACTTTTCAAAGCTTTTGTGGTATCCGATGCGATGCCATGTTAATTTTCAGTAATTGAAAGGGTGCCTCGCCTAAAAGGTTGAGAAACACTGGTCTAGTACTAGCAGGCTTGTTGGAGAGCCACAGCTTAGCCCTGAAGCCCTCTACAATAGACAGTTGTAGAATCTAGAGATAGCTGACTCAATCTTACAAGATGGCTCCGACCCACTACATAGAGAATTGCAGCTCTTACCTAGTCAGGCCACGCCCTCCTAGTGACGAAACACCTTCAGTTGTCAGGCCAAGAGCAATGTTAATATCGTTTCTGATCTCCCGGAAAAACGAGAACTCCACCCACTTTGTCGGACACCAGTCAACCAGTAGCAAACCTATGGATGCGGGTCAACCATGCCATTTGGGAAACGTTAATTGCCATGCTCTTGGTCAGACCAAGTCTCAAAGAGAGATTGGAAAATCGATGATAATCAGGCTAGCTCTTTCCAGCAATTCTAGCCAACCTGCCTGTAGAACAAAGCCTTTCAGAGAAGACTTTGTCCATCCACGTGATTGGGGAAACCACTTGTTTGACATATTTAAAGATATCCTACCCACAGATTCACTACTAATCTGAGGCAGCAGGGATGAGGTCTGCATTCTATGACTGCTGTTGTTACTGATCAGATCATCTACGGCATGTACTTGCTCAAACCATAATTTAGGCTGAGGGAATCGGTTGAATTAAATACGTAGCAGAACTTTGTGTGTGTGTGCGTGCGTGCGTGTGGTACAACGTATGGTAGAACGGAGCAGAGTAGAGTAGATTAGAATGGAGTACAGTACAGTGAGATATAGAAGAACAGAATCGAATAGAGAAGAGAAAAGTACAGTTCAGTATAGCAGAGGACTAATATAGAGTAGAGCAGAGTAGAATAGAGTAGCGCGCAGGCAGCAGAGCAGAATAGAACTGAACAGAATGGAGTGGAGTAGAGTTGTGCAGTGCTGCAATGTGACAGAGTAGAGTTATGCCTCTTTTCCACTGCCGGTTTTCTGGTTGGCCCACAGCTCGACACAGCGTGACTCGGACGCCACTTTTTGCTCTTTGATTGAGCTGTGTCTAGGGTGACCAGATGTCCCGAAAAATTCGGGACAGTCCCGAAATCTAAGCGTTTGTCCCGAATCCCGAATCTGACTGTGCATGTCCCGAAATTTAGACTTGCCTAATAATAACGTTTTAACCAGGTGCACATCTCAAACTATTTGCTACTGTCGCCTGTGCCCCCGAGAGGCTGCTGGCACAGCCCCAAATGTGTGAAGTGGCTGCGTGCCGCCCCAGCAATGTATTTATTTTATCTCTCTGACATTCTAATTCCATTCGATTGCAACAGTAAGCGCGAGCAATGACCGGCGCAAATTTTCACTTTCATTGACAAAATGACAGTAGCGACATGGCAGATGAAGAACCCTACCATGCGAGTAAAAACCCGAAGCGACAGTGCAGGTAGGAAAGAGTGGGGAGGGGAACTATTCATGGATTACCAATTCATTGACAGATGAATCGGCAGGCTTTCTGTAAACTGTGAAGAAAAGTTTGGCGTTTCTCACGGAGGAGACGGATATGGAAGTGCGCATGCTAGTAGTCTAAACAACACGGTAGGCTGAAACCCACAACAATACAAAGAAACACGCTGGGGTCTTCTTTCATTAAACAAGATGACACAGTGGATGATAAAGTTTGCTGCTGAGATAACATCTGTATTTCTCCGTGTCACGCTGCTGAATTTTGTCAGTCTGTGGCTGGTTTTACTAAAGATTATTTTAATTCTAACATAATAGACCGTCTCTGATTTTACACCGTTCTGTCAGCGTGCATCCTCAAAATGCTTAGGCTATTGTTTATTTTTTGACGTTCCAAGTTCAGGCGTGCAAGTGCACGACTCCCCCCCAAAAAAGCGTCCCGAATTTCAGCAAACCTCATCTGGTCACCCTAGCTGTGTCGTGCCCAATTGAAAAGCAAAAAGTGGCGGCCGAGTCGTGCTGTGTGGAGCCGTAGGCCACTGCAGTGGAAAAGAGGCATTAGTGTAGAGCAGCGTGGAGTAGAGTTGAGAGAAGTGTAGTGTGGAGTAGAGTAAAATATAATGGACTGTAGAGTGGAGTACAATAAATTGGCCAAAGCCCAGTAGAGAAAAGTGGAGCAGAGTAGAGCAGAGCAGAGCTGGCGAGGGCCCAGCTGAGTGACAATGACACCGAATAGCTGACACACAACTTCAACCCCCCCAATGGCCCCTCCCAAGTCAGGCCAAATGATCCCCAACTCCCCCTCAGTGTCCCCCAGGGTTGGGTTTCATGGAGTGGGTTAGAGAGGGATGACGTCACTGTATCATCTGGTTCTTTTCTCCCCCTGTTCTTTTTTTTTCATTTTTCATCTTTCTTTCTTTCTCAATTTCACCATTGCGGTAGTTCTGCCAGAACACACACACACTTTCTGGTGGAGGTGGAGAGAGAAAGAGAGAGCGAGAGAGCGAGAGAGAGAGAGAGAGAGAGAGAGAGAGAGAGAGAGAGAGAGAGACTCATGCAAACACACTTAAAACACACACACACACACACACACACACACACACACACACACACACACACACACACACACACACACACACACACACATCTCCCTGTTCCACATCTGGTTCAATCAGCGTGCTCTGGGGAGAGAACAATATGTAGGTCACCATGAGCTAGGAGTGGAGCCTCACAACTCCCAGTCGCAAAGTTTAGTGTGTGTGTGTGTGTGTGTGTGTGTGTGTGTGTGTGTGTGTGTGTGTGTGTGTGTGTGTGTGTGTGTGTGTGTGTGTGTGTGTGTGTGTGTGTGTGTGTGTGTGCGTGTGCGTGTGTGCGCGCGCGCGCGCAAAATTAAGAACATTGCCAATTAGGAACATCATAGCATCACTGCTCAATCACAAGGTTTAAATCTGCAAGGAAAATTAGCGCTTCTACAATCTTCTGATCAATCTGTGTCCCTTTCTGTTTTTAAGAACTATTCCATAATTAAATGACCATAATTAAATCTGACCAAAATGGCACGATTGTTGTTTGCTGCTTAGTTAACCTTTCACATACTATTTTTTGATGAAAGCAGTGGGAGTCGGCTGTGCAATTACAAGGGCTTTTAGGCTATACTTGCCGTTAACCCATCAGGCATGCTGGATTTTGATTGGTCATATCACCAGGATGAGAGATTAGGCTCGTTTGTGACGAAGCAGTAAGATTTTCGCTAGGCAGTGGGCATGCGCACTTTGCCAGTTTGATGCATTGTGGTTAGATTTTCGCTAGTCAGTGGGCATGCGCACTTTGCCAGTTTGATGCATTCTGGTTAGAATTTTCTAACCACAATGCATCAAACTGGCAATGGTGCATGCCCATTGCCTAGCAAAAATCTTACTGCGTCGTCACGAACGAGCCTATTGTGCCGCACCTTGTGCTTCTTGTGGTGGTGGCTCAGATGGTAGTACAGGAAGTTGTTTGCCAACCGTAAGGTTGTGGGTTTGTGGTATGGCAGAGCCTACATCACAATGTCATTATTTCAGCTGACGCTTTCATTACTTACTTCTTTTTTACAGAGTACAGTCCCTGGAGCAATGTGGAGTTAGATGCCTTCACTGAAAGCACTCCAGCAATGGAGGAGTTTGAGGGAGAGCACGTGGTACATTCGTTCCACTAATAAGGGATTTGACCCCACAGCCATCTCCAACCCCAAAACCACTCTCTGGTAACTAAGACATCTTTGACCCAAGACCACACTTACTTTTTAGCATGAAGGGAGGTGAAAGGTCATACTGCCAAGAGAGGGCTCACACAGAGGCCTAAGTCCGCTGCTGCCACCTTCTGGTAAAAGGCATGAAGTGCATAATGAGGGGACTTGTGGCCCAGAGAGTGTAACGGTTTCTAATAAGGGTCAATGGTAAGCAACACCAGGGCCGTTGAGAGCTTTTGCTGGGCCCAGGACAAAGTCATCTGAAAGGGCCCCCTATCCAATACATGCAATGTAATGGGGACCCAATTCTGGGGCCCATATTTCCCTGGGCCCGGGACAACATACCCCTTTGTCCCTCCCTGTCAGCGGGCCTGAGCAACACACATTATATTACTGTAAGTCAACAATGAAAAACAGCTAGTCATCAATTAGAAGATCATATACTGCATGGACAAAATAAACCTGTTTCTGTAGTGATGTTGTTGACCAGACTAACTAAACAGACTTTTATGCAGCTATAAAGTTTTATTCAACAGACTGATGGAAAATGGTCAGATTTGAGTTCCAAGTTCATGGCAGCCTGTGTCAACAGTGGAGCAACAGCACCCTCTACCTGAAAGAATTGTGTCACACACGCGCACGCACACACACACACACACACACACACACACACACACACACACACACACACACACACACACACACACACACACACACACACACACACACACACACACACACACACACACACACACACACACACACACACACACACACACACACACACACACACACACACACAGGGCACTTGCACATCTGTAGCTATTAAAATGAGCTGTAATGCACTACTTCTTCATTTCACTCTACTTCTGCCAGGATGTTTCGACAGCCCCCTCTCTTCAGCCATGCATAGGCCTTTTTATAGGCGCTGTACATACGTGTATGTAAGTAGTTGGCCTAGTGTGTGAGGATATCAGTGAACAGCCCTGACCTCTCTGTAAGTCATTCCGTAGATGGACATTTCATTCCATAATACAGCATTCAAACATTCATTCAAAAAGTGTTCATGCCATATATTCAAGCTTTTCACACATTCATCCCATAAAACGTCAGACATTTATTCAATACATTTTAATTATTTCCTATATAAGTATCTTATCCACATTCCTTTGAATGAATGAAAAAAAGCCATGACATTTACAAGTGCAGCACCATATGCAAATAGTAAATTACAGAAAGAATTGTGATGTTTGGCTTTTGCCTGTTTGTGAATTACTTTTCATCAGTGTAAATATCAGAACATTGAAACAGCATGCGTCATTTATACATGTAGTTTGATCGTCACTACAGCAGCTGCATGAACATAACATAAATAATTGTGTATATAAACCGCAGAGAAGCTGCAAAAAACAATTCAGACCTTCAGTCCCAACATTGATCTCAAAGTTGACTGGAGAAATACAAAATATGATTGTCTTTTTTTCCCCTAAAAAAAAAAAACATCTCATATTCTTCATGGCCTACAGCAGCTGTATGAACGCAACATGCATAAATTATTATACTGTTACTGCACCCTGCATCAAAGGACCACAATGTAAATAATCTTTTGAGCTTTATTGTGCTATCCTGACTTAAATATGTGGTGTGGCTTATATGAAACTCAATAATGTATTTATTTTATATAAATGAACTGAAGATGTCAAATAAAATCAATCAATCAAACCTAGAATCCTGTGATCAGAATGCATAAAGTACAGGAATACTCGCACTGTGAAGGTGTGCAATAAAGTGTGTAGGTGTGTGTTGGGTCCAACTGGAGAACGAGAGCGCCCCTGTCCCTCGTGTCCAATCCAGCTGCACTCTGAGGCGCCATGTTGCCGTGTCATTTCCTCTCTATCAATATACTGTAATTTCACTCAGTACTCATACATGGTTTCAATGCGATGTGCAACTGAGTAAAGTACTTGGGTCAAAATGTACTCGAGTAAAAATAAAAGCACTAATTTTAGAACCTGTTTAAAAGTTGACAAAGTACTCATAAAAGCTACTAAATCACAGTAACTTGAGCAAATGCAATTTGTTACTTTCCAACCCTCCTCCTTCAGTCCTCAAACCGATCTCCAAGTCCCCTTGGAGAAATACAAAATGATTTTCTTTCTAAATTTCTACTCATATCCTGGACCACATCTACAGCATATGAACACTTGCTAAATCATTGCATGGTTACTGCAACCTTCGCCGGTAGAATCCTGAGATCAGAATGCATGAAGTACGGGAATACTCGCTCCGTGAAGACGTGCGTGAAAGTGTGCAGGTGTGTGTTTGAATGTGGGTCGGAGAAGGAGAGCGTCACTGTCCCTCTGGCCCAGCCCAGCTGCACTCTGATCCTGCGTGGCTTGTGTCTCACGGCGAGAGCAGCGTTGGGCTGGGTCGGGGTCGGACACAGCGCCCTGTACTCCCCTTCGCTATGGCACAGGGTCAGGCCCTCCTCCTGGATGGTGAACCAGCCCTTCCTCTTGGCGGACGCCGGCATCACACCCATGAACCAGGTGTCCACATCCCCAACCTACAAAATACAGTAGATCAGTGGTGTAGTCTACGTAGAACGCAGGTATACGGAATATACCCACTTCTAAATTTTAGGGGCTTCAGTATACCCACTTAAAATTGATTGATCCA